>NW_010139179.1:11301-45186 GCF_000699245.1 Pterocles gutturalis | reverse complement strand
GCTGTGGGCGGACATGAATTATCTATAATGGTCTCAGCTACATTTATCCTTCTGGAAATAACTTTGCTTTTTGTGGATCAGTTGTCTGAAAACCATAATTGATACTCTCTGAGCCCTTTATAGTTCTTATAAAATAGCAACCTTCTGGTAATGCAGGAGCAGGCGTGGACCCCACCAAAGCTAAATCAGTGCTGAGGCCAGCCGCAGGGATGGGGCTGAAGGAGAGGACGTTGGTGCCTGCCCCACACGTGCCCAGGGAAGGTGTTTGCTGGATGGAGCCCCTCTGCAGACACCCGGCAGTGGCTGTAAGCTGCAGGGACATTAACGATGTCCTGGGGGTCCTGGCACCACTGCCAGGGCTGCCCACCTGCACGCTTCCCATCGCCTGGGCATGCACTGGGCTCTCAGGGCTCCTCCTACAGACCATCCCAGTTCAGACTGATGTCAAATTTCAACACATTAAAATGCATGCTAGTGCCTCCATGCTTCCTTCCTCCTCCTGGAAAGGTGTGGGGAGCACGGGTGAACCCATTCATTTCACTTGCAGAAGCCAGAGACCTGGGAGCTCCGCGGTGCCGTTGCAGGAGGTCCCTGGCAGAGAGGTGTGCCCTGCTGCTGTGGGGTTCTAGCTAAGAGCCAAGTTAATTTGCTTTTTTCTGATTTCCCCTTCAGAGAACAGGTGTCGCAGTTTTTCTCACACAGAAGATCAAACCGTGTTATTTTTAACCGGGCCTTTTAAAAAAAAAAAAAAGGTATGGTGCGTTGTGGAAGAAATTAAGAGTCGTGTAAAGCCAAGGGAGGGTTAAAAGGCCCAGAGAGGGGAGGCTTTTGCTCATCCCAGGGACACCTGCCTGGGATGGTACAAACAGAGCTGCAACATTAGGTGAGACAGCATTTATGCCGAAATGATAAATCATGCTAAACATGATAAATCGGTGAATTCTGAGGTTTGTAGCACAGCAGTAATTCATTGCCAAGGTTGCACATGCAGCCCTTCAGCAGCAGTGGGCAGTGGCAGGAGATGCTGCCTCTTGCCCGTGGGCGCTGCTGTGTGCAGGGGCACAGGGAGCTCCACAGGCTCCTTTGCTTTAGACCTGTGTTCAGCTCTAACGGGTGGCCTGGGCTCAGAGCCGCACCCAAGCCCGCTTTGCTTCCCTCTGCCCAGCCTTTGCGGACGTGCCCGTCGCAGGGGGCTGTGAGCAGGGTGGACTGGGCAGCAGCACCAGGTGGGAGTCAGCAGCTTCTCTGCCCGGTTCCCACCATCCCTGCCTTGAACCATGTGGCTCGGCAGCTCTCCCTGCACACACAAGGAAATGTCTCTGAGCTGGGAATCGTCTCAAGATCATTGCAGATGGGAAAGCATGAATATAACTGGCTTGTCAGGGCACGCCTCTGCGTTGCCATCTACTCAGAGCCGAAAAAATGAAATCTCCCCAGTAATCCTGAAATTCTTTTGAAGATGAGAAAAGGCAATTGAAAAGTTTTGTTGCACAACCTTCCAGATCAAATGATACTTTATTTAGAATGCACTTTGTGGTATTACCCAGCATACTTTGTTAGCTGGAAGCGAATATTCCTCCTCATTTTCAGTGAGTGTGTCATTAGCATAGTGCCTCACCAGTCTAACATGGTCATCATCAGCTGCAAATATCGTTGAGGTTCAAACCGTTTGCTTGTAGTTTACTTTTTATATCTTCAAATATTGTTAATTCAGTTTCATTGCTGCCTTGAAAATAACCAGATGATGGTTTCTTCTCCTTTCAAACTGCCATTAACAAACAAGTGCTGGAAATATTCTGATATTTCTACAGCTGGAAGTATCACTGGTAATAAGAGAAAATGCCCCTTTTAAGCAAACCTTTAATAGTTTATTTTCCAGATGAAAGAAGAACTAAGGTATTGTATCCAATGCACATAACCGCTGGTCATCTCTGGTGTCTCCTACAACCTTCACAGCAGCTCAGTGCCACCAGCAACCATGCCAACACTGCCACAAAACCTAGCTTGATATTGCCTTCAGCTCTTTGATAAACCTCTGCAACAAAAGGGGAGGATTTGGGGAAGCGATATATGCTTCTTCCATAGTTATGAATAGATAGAAATCTTTGCCATGCCATTCCCCTGCCTGGGTTTGTGTTGGGCTTGTGTGCAAACGGGTGGCTCCTGGAAAATAGATGGTGGGTGTTTTGCTGTTTTAGGAGAAATTTGATCTTAGCATTTTCAGTTTGTTCTCCTCCCTCTGGCACCAGAGCCAAGCCAGTGGCACCTCTTCTGAGCACCGCTGTTAGAAAAGGGAGCAGGCAGGCTCCTGGTGTCCAGGAGCATCTTCTGGCCCATGGGGCAGCTCTTATTGGGGAGCACTGCAAACCCAGGTGGAGAGTGTGCTGGGGAGGTCCCATGCCTGGGGACTCCTCTCCTGGAGCTGGGCTCCTCTGGGCCCTGCGGAAGAGGATGGAGGCATCACCCCCCACTGCCCCTGTATCCTCCCTTTGCTTCAGCCTCCCCACTGGGAACAGCATGGTGTGTCCCAGAGAGTATACTGGACCAGCAAAACTCCTTGCCCAGTTGATCTGGAAACTGTAATTTTCTAGCAAGATGAAATTTGTATGCGCGGGGGAGCATTGCATGATCTGTGTTTGATGGGGAAGATATGCTTTCAGATAGGGCAAGGATCTTTGGTCACAGGAGTTTGATGGAAATAAACATTGCAGAGAGCTGTATGAGCAGTGATAAATGCTTCTCACAGAAAGAGCAGTTAATCCCAGAGGCCTCTGCTATTCTTCCTCTTTCAGAACGATGCTAGGTGAAAATACCTGCCAAGAGTGTCATCTTAAAGCCTTGAGAGCTTGAGAGGAAACTAAAAACCTGCTGCTGGTCATATTAAGGCTGATAAACAATTTCAGCCCCAAAGAAACACTTCCCATGAGTTTTGCGTGGGAGGCTTTGCATCAAGAGTCTTTGGCTACAAATCAAAAAGCAAAGTAAATCAAGATGTGGGGCTTTATTCTGCCTGGCCAGGTGAAAGCCCCGAACACTGGCCGTTCCTTGCTCCCAGTCCATGCCCTAGCCAGAGCTCCTGTTCTCCACAATAGATTCTGCATGAGGAGAACATTAACTGGGCTTTCTGCATAGATTTATGTTCACACCTTGCGAACTTGTACCTCCAGAGGAAAAAATGACTGCATGAAAGACAATATCTGCTGGCAGCTTTTGCACCCGCCAGGAGGAGGCATGAATTATCTCCAGGTGTTATCGGTCATGCTTCAAATGCAAGAGGCTTCTTTCAAGATGTGGTGGAACACGGGCTTTTTGCACATCAAATGTTAAAAGGTAGTGTCAGCTTTCACAGTAATTTAAGGCTGGCATTCCTTCCTGCCTTATTCTGGCTCCAAAAGGGCATCTTTCATCTTTTTAGGAGGCTTATCGTTATTAGCCATCATAAGCAAAAAGGCTTTGAATGCTCTCACTGTCTCTCATAGACTGGCTTCATTCAACGCCTGGCCTGAAAAGCAGGGTGTCCCTTTTGTCAGCGCCATGGGACATTTTTTTAAGAGTGCCTGAGGGAGGGCAAGCACACGTGGGTGTGCACTTGTGCATGGGCATGTGGGTACATGAGGTTCTTCATGTCATCCTCTCCAGCCTTTAAAGCACAAGCAGTGTTCTGCCGGAGGGTGGGACCATGCTCTTCCCGGCACACGGGCACGTGTGGCAGCGTGGCAGACAGGAGCAGGGGTGTTCACACATGCATGCCGGCATTTTGCTGGGGGAATCTGAGGTAGGAGCCCCAGGGCGGAGCTGCAGGTGATTTGGGGGGGAAAAGAAAAAAAGTAAAACTGATGAAGGAGGTGCCAGCTGCTGTTAAACACAGGGGCATGCAGGAGGTCACCGCATGGTCTCAATGCACCTTGGAGGAACTTTTTGGATATTGTGGTCTTGTTTTCTTTCTACATGTGAGATGCAGATGTGAGGTGAGATGTAGATGGAAATTCTGAAGGGTTTGGCTGTGTTTTTTCAAAACCAATGTCAAACCATGGAGTTTAAAAGGAAACCATCCTCCAGCAGCAGGGTTCTTCCAGCCCTGGCACTGGTGGGACTCCTTCTCCCCAAGCAGGACCCGAGCCTCCTCCTGCTTAACCAAGCCGGTCCCACGCGGAGGCTGCCCTGGCTTCCCTCTTCCCGGAGAACTGCCTCCCCGACCTCTGAGCCTGGCTCTTCCTGGCAATTAGCAACCAGCCAAGCTAATCAACACCTCCTGGCAGAGCCAGGAAAATGGGCCGGGTGGCTGATCCGGTGCTGGGAAGCACCACGAGCTCCGGCCAAGTTGTCACTTTGTGGAGCAGAGTCCCCGCGGGTGCCTGCCCACCGGGGTGACCCCCGAGTCCCCAGCAGCCCTCCTGGTCACACCGCACACGTGCAGTTCGGCAGGTTACTCTCTGGAGCGTGGGGAGCAGGATTGCTATGTGGCTTCTGAGAAGCGATAAGCGGTGGTGTACGGGTCTTGCATAATGTCACAGCCTGATTTCCAGCGCCGCTGAGCTCCTCTGTGGGGCAGAAGAGCCACCGAAACTGGGCCGTGGGCCAGTCTGCGCCCGGTTGCTTGTGGAGCACAAAGTCTTCCGCCCTTTGAGTTTCAAAATACACACAGCACCCTTCTGTCCCCCTGGGATGTCCCACATCCTCACGCCTGTCAGTGCTCCTCCTGGTTTGTGCTGGAGCAGGGACGAGCACAGCCACACCGTGTCCCTCTGGCCCGGCTCAGCCATCCCGCCGGCTCTGCGGCATGGACAAAGCCCCGGCAGCAGCCGCAGTGGGCAGGGCAGAGATGTCCCTCCCAGCTGCTGTGTCCCCCACACCGATGGCACTCAGAGCTGCGACGTGCCTGGTATCCTCTGCAAAACACACTCCTCAGCTGGTGTGCCTGAGGTGGTGTTCCCTCGGCTGGCTCACAGCTTCACCTGCGATGCTGTGCCAGGGATGGGGGCTGTGGCCCTCTGCCCAGCCACCCCACAGCTGGCACCCAGGAGGGGCCCGCATGGGGCCATGGGGAGGTTTGCCAGCTGGGACCAGGAAGAGCAGATGCCTTCGGAAGGGATGAGATGCATCTCTGAATGCGGAGCAGGGATTACAGGCTGCCCGGCGGTGCTGATGGGAGGATTGAGGGGAAAAGGGGGAGCATGAATTAAATGATTGCTGATTAATTAATTTTTGGGCACTACTGCTGCTTACAAGTGCATGGGGCTGAGGCACTCTCGCTCCATTCCCCCAGGCCGGGTGCAGGGGCCAGCACAGCCCCGCTCAGCTGTGGCCCTGGTGTGTGATGACAGCGACACAGAGCTGTCCTGCCCACGGCCAGCTCTGTCGGTGTCACACTGAGGTACTTCAGAGTGATTTACAGCGAGCTGTCTCATCACCAGAGAGAAACAACCCGACACGATGTTCCACCATGCTCCTTAGGGTGAGCTCTGAGTAATTACTCCAATTACATGCCAAATGGCAGAGAAGCCAGTGGCCTCCACACGAGGACAGATTGCAGGATCCATCTTAATCATGGCTCAGGTGTTGTGCTCTGCTGCCTCCAACATGAAGTGCACGTTCATTTTCCCTTGTGGATCTCTAATCATCACCTTTTTATCCACTCCTCTATTTCATGCATGACAAAGAAGACAGTATATTAATCAGCCAAGTTTTCTTTATTGCTTTTTGTCAGCAGCAAACTGTTTCTAAAAAGGAGCAACCAGGTGTCTTCAGATGGATTTACCCAGGAGAGGCGTCCATCAAAACCCGGACAGTGACAAGCCCATAGGGACTATGGTTTGTTTCTCCAGGTAAATGATGAGGCAGAGAGAAGCCAGCTGTAAATCCACATCCCTCCCTGAGCCTGTGTTTATGCTAGTATTTATGAAAGCCATCAAGAGCTTCTCCGACTGCCTGCAGCCCCGGTGCACCCCGCCCAGTGGGGCTGGCATGGGGGCGAGCCCCACAACAGGGGGCCAGTCCATAAGCACAGATTTTGTCTGCAGCAAAGCTGCTGTGTCACACTCCTTGTCCCACCTGAAACCTGTCCATCCCAGTTTAACCTAAACTCATACTGATGAGGGCAGTCATGCTGGGGACCGCCATGGTGCAGAGACAAGGAACCACATCACCTGGGAGCTCATCGCTGTGCACGTCTGGTGGCTTCACAAAGTCAGGCACCATCACCTTCCCAGGGCACCCGGGTGCTGGCGGCTGCCTCCATTTTGGCTGCAGTTCTGCCCTCCAGCCGGGTGCCCTCTGTCACCTGGCATGCGGAAGCGATGTGTCCCCATCCATCAGGAAGCAGCTGTGTCCCCAGTGGGAAAATAAAGGGTCAGAGCTTTCGTCCAAGCTGCAGTGCCTGAGCATGGCTGAGTGGGACAGTCCCTGAGGGCCGGGGCTGCTTAGGCACCGCGGGCTGCCCCTGGGGTGGAAACGGACCCGCTCCTGATTTCTCCGTTACACATTGCTGGTGAAGACCTGTCTCATGCCTAGGGACCTTGCACGGCTTTGGAGACAAGCTGGCGGGACAGCCAGGTCAGGGGCACGCAGGCTGAGGCTGCCCAGACCTGGGTTACAGCCTTGCCAGGGATGGGTAGTTCACCGCAGGCTGCGGCAGAGCATTTCAGGGGCCAGCTACTCCCACCCACTGCAATCCATGCCTTGTTTCCAGCCGCAGCCTTCTTTCATCCTTGTCTGACAAACAGAGGCACTGCCAAAGATTTAATTACATCAGAAAGAGCTTTAATAAGCTGGGATCAAGTTAGCCCTTTAACCTATTTTTCTGGCCCACGCGGATGGTGTCCCGGGAGTTTCTCTCCAAGAAAAATCTATCTTCCCATCCCTCCATCGCTCCCTGGCTTCCTTTTTGGGCTTTGTCCAGCTTCCCTGCCTCCTCCTGAAATGCTGACCCCTGTGCTGGGCACAGCTCTGCAGGCGGGCTGCAACCCTCCCGCTTCCCTAGGGAGGCATCTTGTTTTGGGGGCGGGGGGGGAAGTCCCCAGCCTCCTTGGGTGCGGTGCCCCCTTGCCCGGGTGCTGGGTGCTGTGCTGGCAGCACAGTCTGCCTCCGGGGCTGCGTCTGTGCCAGGATCGCTTTGCCAGAGCCTGGGCATCTTCTGCCTTTACCGAGAAACCGAGAAGGTGTTAAATAATGGAGGGCTGAGAATTATTCCCTGACAGAGGCCCCTAGAAACACCCCAGCTGAGCACGGCCCCGTGTTTGCAGCAAGGCTCCGGGACCTCTGGGGTGTCTGGATTTCCAATGCACTGACTCCGTGCGCTTGCTCCAAGCCGCTGGAGTTGCCAAACGCCTTACGCAAGCTTCTTACATCAGCGCCGTCACAGGTTTGACTGATAGAGGCAATCTCAAGAACACAGAGGTGCCAAGATCTCTTTTCCATAAAATGGTGCTAATTGACAGTAATGATATTTCCCTGCTTCAAACCTTTCCCGATTGAACCCGGTGGCGGCTGTCCCACCCCTCAGCCCAGGACTGATGTCAGAGGGGCCGGCCTGGGACATCCTGTTTACTCCATGGAGGTACGGGCAGGGCGCCAGTGCTGGGACCCCGGGGAAGTCCCAGGGACCCGCAGGCGCTAATTAGATGGCTCCTTACCCGCCTCCTTGACACTTGCCAATGTGTCAGACCAGCTGATTTAAAAATCTAACCTCAGTAGTTATTGTTTAACATCTTCCTGAAGCCCTCATAGGATGGAAAGTGTTTTATAACTATTATATTTTATTTTATAACATGATGTATTGTTTGGCTTTTGCCTCCCAAATGCGGAACAGAAATATTTATCAAATACCACTGCTCTTCTGGGTTGCTGTCTACATGATTTGTCACCTTCTGCCTTTTTGGGACAGACAGAGATTTCTCCTTGTCCTTTCATCAGTCTTGTGGGTTCCTGATGTACATGCAGTTTGTCATAAACTTATGCTTTTTATTTTAGTCTTTACTTTTTGCAGATACCTTCCCCTCTTGCAAAGCTTGCAATGTGCAAACCTGCACCTTCTCCTGGTGGCAGCTTTGGGAAGCTGGCCAACGCGTGCTGGGACAGCTCTCGGCCACTGCTCCAGGGTTTCTATTTGCATGCCCTGTTCCTGGCCGATCATTTCCAGATTTCATGGTGTGGGGCTTTCCAACCCACCGACCACTCTGCTGGGCTGCGGCACTTGCAGCACCGTCCTGTTCTCCTGTCCCCTGTGTGCCTGTGTGTGTGCCCCCCTTGGGCTCTCCCACCATTGTGCCAGGGCAGCTCCCGGCAGAGCAGAGGTGGAGGTGAGCGGTTGGGCAGGTTACTGCTGGGTGGGTGCGATGGCTGCCTGTTATCCCCAGAAGACGCAGATAAGCCTTTCCTGCAACCCCCACATGTGCTTAAAAGCTCAGGAGTCAGCACCCGAAACCCAGACTGCATGCAAAGCACAGGGAGGAGGCTCCTCTGGGAGTGGGAAGGTGGGCACCCTGCAAGGCAAGGCAACGCTCCGAGGGAGCAGCCCCACAGGGGGTGAGCGGCTCCTTGCTGCTGCGCTACGCGGGGATGGGGCCCTTGCATGCACCCGTCCCTGGGGAGCACAGCTGCTGGGTTGCTAGGACTTTGCACAGGAAACATGTTTTGGTTCCAGTAGCACTTAGACAAAGAAATCTGCTTTCAGAGGTGTGTCATGGCAGCCTGAAGAGCCAAGACCTCAGTGTGGTCTCAAGCTGGGACCTGGGACCTGTTCCAGCACCCTCCTGCCCCAAAAGCAAGCATGGCCGGAGCAGGCTGGTGGTTCCCAAAAGGGGCTGTAACTCTGGTGTGCCCAGTGCACACATGTGCATGGCCAGGGCCGAGGCCATCAGGTGAGCGGCATCTCTCATCACCATGCCGGGTGCCTGCCGGTGCCTCCCCCAGTAATTGCCCCTCCCCAGGAGCTCCTGAGCCGGCATGTGCACCAGTCATTGCATGGGGCAGACCGAGGCAAGATACAGGTAGCAATTAATGTCTTCTCTACAAATTATCAAATTGCAAACTTGCTTTTTAATTGTACACTCTTTGAAGGAGGCCACTGCATGGCTGGGACATATTTCTGCCTGTGGATCACCAGAGAGCTATGTGGCAGCTATTTCTGGTGGTTGGGGAATGGCAGGCTAAATGGCAGTACCCCTGGACTGCCACCCTGCTCCAGCCCCTCGCTCCTTCCTTGGCCATCTCCACCCCAGCAAATGCATGGGTTGCTCTGCACCCCAAACGCCTCTTTCCACGTTCCAAGCAGAGCCTCATGCAGAAGCAAAGGCTGTTGCAACCCATGGACTGCCCATCCACAGAGTGGACACCAAATTGTGTGGCAGCCCCTGGGCTGTGCATCCAGCATCACTTGTTTCCCAGCTTGCTTCCCTGCACCCCAAAAATGCTCACCACCCGTCCCAGCCCCAAGGCACTTCCCACAGGGCTAAGTGCTCGCATGCCTGGGTTGCTGTCATCACACTGGGCTTGCACAGAGACTGACTCAGTTGTAAGAAGGGGGAAGGAAATAGGAAGATGCCCGTGGGAAGGACAGCATCCCAGAGCACAGGGTGCTGCTCCCCAGCAATGCCCCACACACCCACGCCCTGGAAAGCTGTGATGACAAATGCCTGTAGGTACGAGCAGGACAAGGTATGATGGAAGGCTGATTTAGCTGTACAGGGGCTTCTGACTGCTGTACATCAGCAGCTACCTTGTCAGGGCTCTGACAGCTGAGTAAGACTGACAGCTCTCCTGACACCAAACCCCATCCCATAGCACAGCACACCTGTGTGTTACCCTCACGGGCTGTTTTTATTGGTCACCCACTGGTTTCATGCACCCCAGATGGTTTCATGCACCCCAGCTGGTCCTGTTTAGGCTATTTAGGCAATGCAGGTGGAGAAACCACTGCCCTGCTTAAGGAGGAGGGTGACAAGGATGATGACTTGCTCTTCCTCATGCTCAAGACCTGCAGTGGCAGCCAGTTCCTGGTAAGCTGGTTGGCGTTCGATCTATCTTGCTATAGAAAAACTGCTAGTGATGTTGAGGTGGCTTTTGTTGAGTGCCATGTTTTAGCCCTGAGGTGCTGTTTGGTCTCCCCTTGCAGCAATGGAGAGCTCAGTTCTCCTTCCTGTGTATCTGTGCCCACCAACAGTGTCTGCAATGCCTTGCCTTTGTACCATTTGCTTTGAAGGCTTGTTTTGCTGTCAGGCAGCTTTCCCCCATCTTTTTGTGCCAGGAGGCTGGTGTGGGGGTCGACTAAGTCACTAGAGAGGTGGCTGGAGGGGGTCTCTATTCTTGGAGGTCTCCAAGACTCAAATACCTTAATCCAGTGTTTGCAGTAGTCCTGCTGAGAGCAGGAGGTTAGACCAGACACCTCCAGAGGTCCTTTCTAACCTATATTTTATTTTTCTCTGGGTGCTGTGCCTAGCCTAGGACAGTGATTTATCAATGGTCTCACTATTGTAAGGCAGCATGGTGGTTTTCATCAGCTGTGGTCCCAAGGTCATGTCCTCAGCCATTCCTTCCCTGTACTGAGTCTTTCATCCTTTGTGGCACCTGTGCCCTCAGGTCCCAGCCTGACCTTGTGTTCACAGTTTCAGGGTGTATTTGGGGCTGTGGCTGTTCACTGGGTGATTCAGATCACTGGCACCAGCAGCATGTGCTCCTTGCTGTTTATGGCACCATCAGCCTGTGTCATCTGCTTGTCTTACCAGGAATGATTTTTCTAGTCATTTAGTTAATCAGTTAAAGTATTAAATTATGCAACACCAGGAGCTGATCCCCTAGGAGCTGCTCATAACAGCTAAATGGCATCTCTGATTCTCTTTTGCACTTCAAACTTGGTCAGAGCATCTGTTTGCATGCAATGTTTTTGCTCAGAATGTCAGGTGGCATTAAAAACCTCAAGGAAACTGGATTGCAAGGCAGTAGCCCAGCTTGTCAGGCAGGGCTGTAGTCTTCTCCAAAAAAAAAAAGGGAGGACAACAGCTGTTTTGCAAATCTCTTGCAAGAACCATGCTAGCAAAGAGTATAAGGTGCTTAACTGTGTTTGGATGTCACTTTGTACCTTGATGTCTTGGCTGTTTCACTATAGGGGTAGGAAGCGGGGTGGTATTGGTGGCACTGGGGTGTTCCTTGCCCAGTCCCTCTCCAAGCTGAGGCACCAGCCTCTGCCTGGTGCTGGGTTTGCAGCCATCCTTCCTGCAGCTCCTGGGTACCACGCTGCATCAGCTCATCCATTGCACAGGCTTTGACACAGCAAGAGCCAGTAGAAATCAATTAAATATTAACAGGAGAAGAAGTTCCCTCTGGGGAAAGTCAGGACTGTTTGCTGTCTGCCATTGGTCCCTGGTGGTGCCTTGCTGAGCATCCCCATCTTGTGTGGAGGTCTGGGCGCAGGCAGTGCTTATGGGGCTGCGCCGGGGCTCACCAATGGTGTGTGTGCACAGGGTCACTGCTGTGGCATTGGGAGACATGGCACAAGCAATGACCAAAGCAGTGCAACATCTCTGCCCTGCCCCAGGCACAGCCAGGTGTCCCCTCTACCTATGATGGGTAGGTCGTGTTGCTGGATGTGCTTTGCTTGAGTGAAGGCTGGATGCTCCAGGGCTGGGGCAGTGTTGTCATTCCTGGGGCCGATAGACTTATTTCCAGGCTAAACAGCTGGGTGGGTTGAGGGAAGTGCTGCTGTGCCTGCAAAACTCATCACCCCACAGGCTGGGGGAGAGGCGAGAGATGCCTGCTGTCCCAATCAGCCGGGAGCCCGCCATCCTGCCGCTGGTGGGATGAGAGCGGCAGCTCACGGGATGAGCCAAGTTGTTGGATTCCAGTGAAATGCCCTGTGCTAAGGACAGGAAGCTGCAGCAGGACTGCGCTGCCTACAGCGGGAGTGTGGGGCAGGGCTCCAGGCAGGGGCTGAGCCAGGACCAGGCAGCACGTGTCCCAGGACAGGCTGAGCCCCGGCCTCTGGTGCTGGGGGAGGCAGAAGCGCGGTGCACGTGCGGCTTCTCCTATGGGAGGTGCGGAGGCACCGCGGGGGTGCTGGCACCCGGAGCCTGTGCTTTCGTTAGCACCTTCTGGGAAATGAGCCCTTGCACCATAATCCCTGCTGCTCCACGCAGATGTTTTCTGGCTGGTTTAGTCTGGCTGTGAGCGTGTAACCCTCCCCTGGGAGGATGCCATCCAGCAAACCCCCTTGCCTGGCTCTGCAGCCATCCCTAAGCCGGGGGCACTGCAGGTGGCAGTGGGGAGGGTTTAGTTTTACCCATTGGTGGCTGCTCCTTTTTTCTGTCCTTGGTCAGCACAGAAGGGAGCACTAGAAAAGCAGCAGGGTGTTGGGGGAAGTTTCTGCTGATGCACTGGGGTCCTTTCCAGCGCCCCATGGTTAAAGCAGCGTGCAGGGAGCTGCGACAGTATGGGTGGGGGGGTGCCATCTCTGCACCCCTGTGCCAGACCTTTGTCTCTGTGCAACTCGCCTCGCTTGTGTGCTATGGGATGGAGTCTCTCAGATTCTGTTCTCAGCTCTAAAAGCTTTTTCTGAGGTAGTGGCTGTTTGCAGGCCTGCAGCACAGGCTTCCGAAAATCAATCCTCCAATGGAGAAAACCCCTTGTAAGCACTTCTTGTTTCTCCTCCCTGGCAGCTCGATCACCCAGAGGAATAAGCTGCACAAGGATGGCCCTGATCTCGATGTAACATTATAAATTATGTAACACAATGTCACAGTTTTGCATTTCTGAAAGAGAAGTAGGGCAGGGAGCTGCCAGAGATCGCTCTGCTCTCCGGGTGAGGAACACCCATGGGGTGCTGCTGAATGAACCATAGTCCGGTGGGGTCACCTCCCTCTGCATCTGTAACACCGCGGTTCAGTGCAGAGTTGGTGGGAGCTTTCAAGACCCACTTTTCTCTTTCAGAGACAGCTGGGGGTGGGGGGGACACCCTAGCAAAGGGAATAAGCAGGTAATTTCTGCAGCCAGCAGCAGGCTGCCTTGCATGATGCTCGCACAGCCACTTGGCAGCTCTTAGTAAATCATTTAACCAGGTCCCTGTGCTGGGTCAGGTCAGAGCCTTTCTGGATCCTCCAACCATAGTATTTTATAGAATAACAGAATGATTTGGGTTGGAAAGGACCTTAAAGTTCCAATACCCCTGCCATGGGCAGGGATACCTCCCACTAGCCCAGGTTGCTCAAAGCCTCATCCAGCCTGGCCTTGAACACCTCCAGGGATGGGGCATCCACAGCTTCTCTGGGCAACCTGTTCCAGTGCCTCAACCCCCTCACAGTGAAAAATTTCTTCCTAATATCTAAACTAAATCTACCCTCTCTCGGCTTAAAACCATTACCCCTCATCCTATCACTACACTCTCCATAAAGAGTCCCTCCCCATCTTTCCTGCAGCCCCCTTTCACTACTGGAAGGCTGCTCTAAGGTCTCCCTGGAGCCTTCTAGGCTAAAGAGCAGAGTATGTCTTCACAATTTCTGTAATACACTGAGCACTCATGTTTTATCTTCCTCACTGCACTGGGAAAAGAGTAAATACATTGTGATCTTTGGAGAGCTTGTCAGCAGCGGGCAAAGAAATGCAGAGACTGAGCTGAATCGACTGGTTTGGGTGATTTGGAGCCTGCAGGAAGTCAGCAGCCTGTGTTTCATCTCTGCTTCCTCTGCTCCAAACACAGATGGGAAAAACAGGAGGGGGAGGGAGGAGAGGCAAAGTGAGAGACAGGAGGAGTGAGATCTGGTACAATGCTGACAGTGTTGCTGGAACAAGCTAAATATTTTAGAGCAAAACAGTGCTTTGGAGTAATGCAGAATTAGGGAATAATTTTTTTTGGATTTGCTGTTCCAACTGTCTTGATCGGAGGGACTGGAGTCAATTGCAGAGTAAATAATTAAAATATCTATTTTTCTTCCCCTAAAAGTAAGGAATGAGCTCTCTGGCTGGGCTGGCAGGGAGGTTGTGCTGCTGTGGGGGGTGCCCGGGCATGTACAGCTGTAGAGGTGCCAGGTTCCTGTGTGAAGGTGTCCCGAAGCCAGCAGAGCCCAGGGCAGGCTGCTGCTGCCTGGTGTCCCTGCAGGCAGTGATGTCCCCATCATGTGCTTTGGGGTGGGTGTCGGGATTATACACTACAGAAAGTGCTTAGACAAAAGTGATGTATCTGCAATGAGAAAGAAACCAGTACCTGTTCTGGGAGAAACTGGGGAACTGGATTTTCACTCCTTATTTCCAAGAGCAGAGACAAGCTCTTTCCCAGCAGCTCTGCCCTGTGCTTCTCTTTGGGGCTCCCCCAGGCTATTCACATCCTTGCCACTGTCCCTGGGAGCCGCAGGCTGAGTTGTGCATACGTGCATGGTGCCAGAGGAGCAGGGCTGAGCACAGCACACACACACACCATCACAGACCTTCCCCCATGGCCCTCTGCACGTCTGGAGAGGCGGAAATCCTGCCAGAGCTCACCAGACACAGAGGAGAATGACCCAGACCCCCAGCAGACATGACCTGTTCCCATTGCACAGGGGATGCGCCGTGCACCCGAGCACTCGTGTGCTGGCAACGGGAGAGCAGAGGCACTTGTGTGTGGGTATATCGGGTCAAGTCCTGAGAGCATTTGTTCAGGGTGGAGGAGCCTGAGCCAGGCTGCTACTTTTCTGACTCCTCCAAAGGCTATCAAAGTCCTCCAGGTAAAGCAGGGCACTCAGGACATGACAGCTCTAATGTAAAACTGCAGCAGGAGGAGACAGCTGCTTTCAAAAACAACCTTTGCAAGGTCGTCTCTGAGCAAGGCAAAGCAGCAGCAGAGAGCTCAAGCACTTTTCTGCAATTCAGCTCAAAAAGACTGGATCTTGCCCTTTCTTTATACGGAGGAAAGCATGTGATGACAGGTCCCCAGAGCTTTTATTTTGAAGCCAAATGCTTGGAGTGCATGAAGACAGCAAAAGCGTTTTCCTTGAGGCGATACAAATCTAATAAATGGAGACAGTGCACTGCACTTCTGTGCGACTGTCAACACGAGCTGCACTCGTATCTTGGCATCGCAAAGGCACCCATGACAGGAGGTGCCTGGGACTGGCGGCGTCAGCAGCCCTTCTGCCCTAGACATTTCCTACCCGCCTGGGTTGGCACCTCTGCGCTGGTGTAACTTTGTGCTGGAGTTTTTACAGCCGGGTTTTCCTGCCTCCTTGTTAAAGATGGGGGTGTGAAGCTGTAGGGAGTGTGTGATTGCACCATCCAGAATAAGCTCCAGGAGAGGCTGTCTAGTTTAATTGACTCCCCATTCAGTGTGCGGAGTTGAGTGGAGTTCCTATGGGAATATGTATTTTTTTTTTCTATTGTCCTTGTGGGAGAGGGACTAGGATTGGGATGGGGCACTGCTCCGCTCTCCCCACCCCGCAGTGCTACCACAACCATAGTCCAGGCTGCTGCCCTGTGCAAGAGGGGAGCTGCAGAGAAGGGACCTGCCCTCATGGGCTGGCTATTGCAGATGGGGGCTAAAGCCCAAGAGGTGATGCTGAGACTCTGCAGATCTGCCCCAGGCACCTACAAGCACCCCTGGGTAGGGGTGGGCTGCAGAGGGACAGCTGCCTGGTGTGACCCAGGGGAGCTCCAAAAGCCCAGCAAGCAGCAGTGGGGAGCCCAGGCACCAGTGCTTGCTGTGGGCTGGCACTGTCCTGGGCGGGGGCTGTGGCCATGCCCTGTGGGCCATGCAGGTGGGCTCTGAGGAACCCTGTGCCTTGGGAGAGCAGGAGTGCTGGATGGAGTTAACTTGCCTTTGCTGTACTAATGTCTGCTAAGCAAATGATCCTGAGTGCAAATTGAATTGTAAGCAACACTAAAGGCAAGAAATGAGCCAGTGGATTTCGTAACAGCTCTAGAGCTCTTATCCTCTCATTAATGGGGTTTTACAGCTGTCATAAGTGGGCCGTCTCCCTGTAAAGAAAACATTTTCTTTACAAACAGCCCTTTAAGTGTTGCAGGCTATTTAATAGATGGGGCTTGTTTCTAATTAAAAGAATCATTCCCTTAGCTTCTCTGGTTTGTGGCTGGACTGCCTGCTACAGCTGCCACCTGGAGCAGTCCACTGGAGGCCACCAGGTCTTTTGCAATCCTGCTGGGTGAGGGGGACCAGAGCCCCCCTCCCACGCTGGTCTGGAGTAGCTCACCCTGATCTCCCAGTTTCACAGAAGGTGGTGTGCAGTGCAGGCACTGGGTACTGCCTTCCCCACCCCTCTGGCCAGGAGTTGGTACTTTGTTTACCCACATCACAAACAGTGCAGGGAATAAGCTTTTATTTAAAGCCCAGGGAAATGAGAGCGAGGTGAAGCAAGGCTCGATGGCATTGGCATAATACCAGCAAGAAATCCATTTAGTCCCACAGCAATGAGTTTAATGCCTCTCCCTATTTGATTTATAGGGCCAAAGCAATGTAGAGTTTGAAACAGCCAGCAGCTCTGCTCTCCATCCTGGCCAGCTCCTGTCACAGCTCCTGCAGCTTCTGCCAGAGGCTGTAAACCAGCTCCCCACACCTCCTGGCCCAGTTGCCTTTGCTGGAAGGGTCTCTCCTGCCTGATCTCCACTCTGCCTTGTGCAGGAGCAAGAATGTGGCTGTCCCCCAGGTGGCTGTGACCATGCCACTCTGCCTGGTGCTGCCTCCAGGTGTCAAGGCAAGGGGCAGCGTTCCCTGGTGTGCCCCCTGCCCAAGCTGGGTTCCTGTTAGCCCATCTCAGCACCTTGGGACTGAGAGACAGGGGTTTGTTTGTGAACCACTTGCTTCCTTACTGCGTCTCCCTTCACACTGGGTTGGACTGTGTCCAGGCAAACGCTTATCTTCCTTCCCTCTGGAAGCTGTGCAACCTCATGCTGGCTGCTGTCTGAGGAACTGCTCTCCATTTCAAAAGAAATCAAGCCAGCTTTGTTTCCAAGCTTCTATTAATCATCTTCTCCAATTCTTCTTGTCTTCTAGCAGCAGGCTCTGCCTGGCTGTTTGAGCTGCAGGATACGGGAACCTTGGCTGGAGAGAGCCTTGGTCTAGTTGGGCTCTTTAAGCTCCTGACCCTGGTCCTCTGCACAGAACCCTGCCAGGCAGGACGGGTGGCACTGGTCTGGGTGGTTTGGTGGTGGGAGTGGGTGGGCACTGGCCCTTTGCTTTGCTGGCAATATGCTTCTAGGTCAGAAGGTTTCCCATGTACCTAAGCCTGCCAGATGAATCATCACCACAGAAGGACCTGGGGTCTCTCCAAATCATTCCCAATCTGAGTCTAAAGTCTCCAGTCAACCCCAAATCCGTACCTGGCTATCTGCCACAGCTGCCTTGCCCCACCATGGGTGTGATCTGCTCCTGTGTGGGGATTAGGAAAGGCTTTTAAATAGCAGAGGTGACTGTCCTTCCCTTGCTAAGCAGGCATGGCCTCCACAGCTGACAGTGCTTGCAGTGAGAGCTCATGTGGCACTGCTGCTTGGTCACTAGGGTCACATCTGTGCAGGAGTGCTCCAGGCTCACAACAGTCACTGGCTCTCGCCCTGGAGCTGATGCACCAGAAAAGCTGATGTAGCTGTAAGAAACTGAGGTTAATTACTGAAGGCACTTGTGGCCCAGCTCTACCTTGGGCAGCCCCCACAAGCTTGTTGGCTGCAGAAGAACCCCTGCCATGTCCCATCCTGTAGCAACACCTGCAATACTTCTGGTCTCTTTGAGAAATAGCCTTGGTTTTGGTGCAGCCCTAGGGTTTTGCTCCTTGCAGCCCCTTCCCTCGTGCTGACAGATGTCCTGCCCTGCTCCAGCCTGCAACAGCCGTGTCCTTGGTCTTGGCACACTTTGTGCTCTGGAGCTGAGAGGACAAGTGTCCTACAGAAAGCCCTGGCCTGGATGTGAAGAGTTAAATCAAGGTTGACATCCAGTCCTGCTGCGATTTGTCAGCCTGGACACATGTAGTCTATGGAGAAAAACAGGCAGGGTAATTTCCTGATTTAAATTCATTTCAGAGACCACCTCAGGAAGGAACTTGGGATGTGTCCAAAGGGTAACCAGGCCATGGAAAAATACCAGGCAGGGGAAGGGGCCGGGGGAATCAGGACTTGAATTTTCCCCTTCATCACTGCAGAGGTGATAGCCACCATTGTATTTTCCAGTTATGAGTCCAGTTTAAGGAATTTAGGACACTTTAAATGTCAGATTGTTGAAGAATCAACTCTTCCTAAGGGGAAAATTCCCTGGGAGCCCAAGCCCTTCCAAGCTGGCATTTCATTTTATTTACCAAATTGCTTATTGTACCTGTGTCCTGAGTATAAATCAGGAAAGCTCTTTGTCACTGCCTGCCTTGCCAATAGGCAAGACACAGTATTTAGGTGAGGCTTTGTTTGGGTCACCTCTGCATTCCCATGGCAGTGCCAGGGACCAGTCTGCCCTGTTCCTCCTCTCCAGGGCATGCCACAGGCACAGAGGACAGTGGCTTTCTGCTTCTCCTTCCCTGTTATCTGCTATGGCCTTGATCTTTCCTGACATTGCTGCTAAGGCAATTCTCAGTCCCTGCAGGGTCCCCCTGATACATCTCCCCTACATGCACCTCTTTTCGGGAGAGAATGTCTCTGCTGGGTGGAGATGATCTGAAGATGGGGCTTGTGCTTTTTTTCAAACCAGATTATCTCCCAGATCAGCACATGGGGTTGGAGAAGCATCCCAGGAGCACTGGGAGCAGATGTGCTGCTGTGGCCTGTGCTGCAGGAGAAGGAACTGGTGTGCTGGGGTGTTCTGCTTGGCTCCCATCCAGAGTCAGTCCAAAAATATGTCTGTCTGCCTTTCCCAGCCTTTCAGTGCCTCACTCCAGTGTTGCTTGCTTGCATGGGGATTGCATTCCCGGGAAGCTTTGCTATTTGCAGAAGATACTTTGTGGGTAGAAGGACCTTGGTTGGTGTCCCTCACAGGGCTGTACGCCAGCAGCAGGTAGCTGACACTGCTGTCCACTGGGGGCTGTAAAGACAACATATCACCTGGTTCAGGAAGTCCCGTGGCCACAAATTCTTGATGACTGGTGGCACATCAGGAGACATACCATTAAACTTACTCTTTCCTTGCACTCTTCTTTGGGAGTTTGCTGTGTGCCACAGCTGAAGCTGGGATGCTGGGTGAGATGGGATCCTGGGCAAGGTACCCCTTGCTGTGACCCAGGGCAGCTGCTCCTTTGCTAAGTATTCTTTATTTTGTTGTAGCTCACAACAGTGAGTCATTCTCTCCTTTTTTTCACAGTAGCTTCCGAGGGTCCTCAGGATGCTGGTGGTTGTGCAGGGAAGCAAGGTCTCGTGGTGCCTGCTCTTAATGACTTCCCTTGTCAGCATGTGTCCTTGTTGCTGTTGCAGCCATCCTGGCACAACTTGGTGACAGACCAGGTGTGGGTTATAAATGAGTTCAGGGGCTCAAGATATTCCTAAAAAATGTGAGGGAGTCTGAACTTAGGGAGGAGAAATTAAGCTGAACCAGGTCGCAGAGGGCAGGGGGCTGGGGTTACAAATGTGCTGGTCCATGTCCTGGGGACTTGGGTAATATTTCTGTACAATAAAAGAACTGGCATAGCGCAGAGTAGCGAGACATAAAGGCATGTCCCAGTTATTTTCATCCCAGGGACCAAAACATCCCCAGCAGCAAAGCTTCTCAGCCCGTTGAATAGAAAGGCTTTTTGCAAGTGCTCTCGGCAGCAGCACAGGCTGGATTGCAGAGACGGTATCTACAGAAAATACAAGCCCTAAGAAAAAGTGCTAATTGACCACTGCTGAGTGAATTTATCATCCTGCTTGAGATGCAGGAGTTAATAGAATAAAAGCCTTGTAGACAGTATGGAGGCTATTATTTCAGGCTATCATCAACCTTAATTCAAAAATCTCATTCCAAGGATGCCTGAGTGAACACTTGTGTGACATTAAAAGCTGAGTAAGCCTGGCTTTTTTTATAAATTCTCTCGCTATTTTCCTGTCTCTCACGATGTAATTGCATGGTTATTACTTAAATAGTGTCATAATCAATTGCTTTTTTTAGGTTTAGAAATCTGTATGAAATTTAGCACCACGGTAAAGGATTCAATTTGCTGGTTTGGGCTTGGATTTTATTTAAAGAAACTGAAATACATATGAGAATCCTTCAAGACAAAAGGTACCTCAGTCTTGGGGAACCGTATCACCCCGAACTTGCTGTGCTGGGGTCCCAGGGTCTCCCAGCCTGTGACTGTGAGTAAGGGAGCAGGGTGGGATACAGGGGAAGAGGAGGAATAGATGGTGGTGTGAGCAGTGTGCTGTAGACCCTTTGTTCCTATTCCAGCAGTGGAAGCCATGGGAAGCAGCGTTTTTTGGTTGAGACCTGCAGGTGCGTCTCCATCCACAGGGTCCAAGTCTTGTGGCAGCAGCGCAGGAGCACCCTGAGCGTGCCACTGCAGGTCTCTGCTGCTAGGGCCTGAGCCCCTCTGGCAGTGCATTTGGCAGGCAGTCCTGCATGCAAAATAAGTGCGCATTTGCAGAGTGTGGATATGGGTGTTTCTAGGCTCTCCTACCAAGTCCATATTCATGAGCGTGCTTTTCATGTTAGCAACAGGCTGCAGTCTCCCTATTTCTTCCCAAGTCAATTCTTTCTTTCATATGGAAATCCTCCCCTCCCTCTGAGTATATTTTCACCCATGCCAGGTTTCTGGGGCTGGAGCAGGGTTTTCTCAGAGGTCTGGGCCCTTAGCTGGAAAGAAGCAAATGTCCTCTGGGGAGTCTGCGGTGGCTGTCTGAACACTGGGAACTCTGTGCTGATCTACATCAAAGTGCTTGGTTGCCTTTTCCACTTTCTTTATGGCTCCACATCAAGACAAAACCTATGAAAGACCCAACAGTAGATTCTCATGCCTGTCACAGGACTAAAAGTGATGATCCATCACATGCCGGCCATCCCTCCCTCCCTTCCATGGTGCTGGGCTGGGGATGTGGTTGCCGGGGTGCTTTCTGGGCTGAACTTCAGAGGGAGCAGTGTGTTATGGGTAGCCCTGGTCACAACTGGTGGTTGAGTCATCTCCTCACAAAAGCTGGGAAGGTCACAAGAGGTCTTTTATGGAGCCAATTTAGACTGGGACCAGACTGGCTGCAGGAGTGGCAGCAGGGCTGTGCACTGGATGGGATGCTGCAGTGGGAAGGTGGCTGGGGCTGGGGAGGATGCTGAAAGGGATGCGTGCAGGTCTCAAATCACTGGGCTGGATGTGAAGTTTCTTGTATCAAAGTAAAATATTAACTTATTTTGCTGCCTTTGCAATGCCTGTGTGCTTCAGGTGATGTGCATCCCAGCCCAGTTAAATAGCAAACTGAAGGCTGATGCTGTAGGAATAAATATTCCTAAAAGTAAAGAGGGAGGCAGAGAGAAATCCCTGATCCAAGGCAGGCAGCTCTGGGAAGGAACATAATGTTCTTGCCCTGTGGGAGTACGTTTGGAAATGCTATCCAGCAGCACTCGCTGAGTTAATGGAGTCTGGGGAGGGAAATGACCGTGGGTGTGAGGCCAGAGCTCAGCTGGGTGAGCATCCTGCACCCAGGGTCCCCTCTCAGGCAGATGCATGGCCTGAACTGGGGAGCTCAGTTTGTTCCCACACCGAAAATAAACATGTAGGAACACAAGACCTGGAAAGGAGACAGACAGCAAGGCTTTTCTCATGGTACCTCAGAGAAAAGAAGAACAGATACCTGCAATAACTTGCAGTATTAAGCTTAAGGGCAGCTTCAACATCTTAGAAGCAAGTGAAGTAATTTGCGGTATCCTGTTTCTGGAAATACACTTCTCTGCAACCAGAAGGGACAAGTTATTAGTGACATGAGAAACCACTTGAGGAAAATCTGCATGGATTGATCTGCTGTTGTGAATGAGATATATTCTACTGATTCTTAGCAAGAGGACATATTTGTGACAGATTCCTATTTAGTGCCTATTAAAGATCCCACTGAAACCTCCGGATTTATTTATGAAAACTCTCCTGGGGCACCAACTGCACTCTGTGAAATTTCATTCAGGCTTTTCAGTGGGTAGAGCTTGAATTAAGCGTGTAACTGCCCACAGAAAACCATTCATTTTATTGCTCTCCTGATGAGAGGGAGCAGAAGCTGCGGATGGGGTTTGGAGGGCTGCATATCAAATCCACCAGTGTCTAGACAGAAAATAAATATGGTGCTGAGAGGGACATGGCGGTCTGACCCTTTGCCATGTGGATGCGGTCTGGGGAGGATGGTGAGGACAGAGGGAGAGGCTGGGGGGAGAAATGCAGCCCTGGGAGCAGCTGAGGACATGGGGCCTGATGGCCCTAGAGGGATGGCTCTGCTGGGATGGCTTCATGCTAGGGACTTCTCTCTGGCCTGGCTGTGACACTGTGAGGGCTTAGAGCAGTTTAAACATTTACCTGCCTTAAGCTTTTAAGACATCTTTGAGCATTGATCTGCATGAAGGGCTTAGGGTGTCCTAAGCAGCCTTACATCCTTAGGGAGGCTCAGGGCTTGGAGCTGCTGCTCAGCACTGTGGAGCGTTTAATGGGATTTGTGCTTGTGGCACAGCTCTGTTGCCTCCCTGCCCAGCCTGGGAGGGGAGGCTGCAGCAGGTCCCCCCCAGGACACCCCTGGCACGGCCACCCAATGATTGACTGGAAAGCAAGGGGGTGGATGATGCTGCCTGTCAGCTTGCCTTTGGGGTGCATGAAGATCCCCAAGAAAAGCTGGGTACCACCAGGAGCAAGGGCCAAGGATGTTCCTGAAGGTGTGCACTGGCCCAACATGGCCAGTCCATGTGTGGTGCTGCACAGACCCAGCCCAGAGACTGCACAGCCTCTGTGTCCCTGACTCTGTCCTTGCTGCCCACAGCTCTGTCCGTGCCTCTGCTGACGCTGCATCCCCACTGTCAGGGAAATAGTTAAGTAGCTGATAGGAAACAGCCAGGGCTGAGCTCACTGATCGAAAAGCCTCAGCATCGATTGCCTGAGCGGGTGTTGTGCCTGGGAGTGAGCAGGTCTCTGCTGCGAGTTTCACAGAAACCACAACATTTTATGGCAAGTGTTTGACAAAATCCTCCCTACCACCCTGCAGCCCCCACTGCAGCCCCTTCTGCCCCTGCCTAGCTGGTGGTTCCCGGCAGTACCACTGCTGTGTGCTGGCAACAGGACAGAGAAACCCACTGCCCCCCTGCCCTTTGGTATCAGGGGTGTAAAGCCAGCTGGTGGGCAGCACATGCAGTGCTCAGCACATCCAGTGCCTGCCACAGTCCCCAGCAGCACCCTGGGGACCAGTAAATGAGCAGCAGAGCTGTTGGCACAACCCCGTGTTTATGGCTCCGGCCGCTGCTGGGGAGGGCTGCTGGCCCCTCCTTGCAGGCAAGAGCCCGCAGGGTGGTGGTGCACCCAACTGTCCCCCAGCCGTGTTCAGAGGGATGGAGCTTGTCCAGTGTGAGCTGCAGAGCGTGGCACCACAGCCATCACAGGGCTGTCCTCGCCCAGCGGGACCCGGCCACCACCCCAGCCCTGCTCCCACTGTTCCCCATCTCCTCCAGCAAGCCTGATCCCTGCTTTCTTCTCTTCAGGCAAAAATAAGGCTGCTGTTGTCCTGGTTTCCTAAGGAACGAAGGGTTGTGCAATCATGGGTGCCTGCCTGGTCACCTCCTCCCCTTCCAGGGATGTCTGCTGGCACGTTTCATTTCAGGGCCCCAGAGGTGAGCAGGAGCAGGCACCGTGTGGGGGTCCCCGTGCCTGGGGGCTGCAGCAGGAGCCTGGCACTTGTCCACCTTGCCTGGACTGCCCAGGGCCCCAGCAGCCCCCCACCCCGCCCACAATTTGGGGACAGGAGGCAGCTGAGGGCGGTGTGAGATGGGGCTTTTGCAGGCACCGCAGCAGCGGAGGGTCTGTGGGGTCTGTCATTGTTGCAGGGGTGTAAGGTGTTTGTCATGTTTGTGGGACACTCTTTGGGGCAGAAGAAGCAAAACCATCCTCGGTTCTGTATGGAGATGCTTTGTGAGGCTGCAGTAACCCAGGGACCCTGGGGATTTTGACAGTAAAATAAGAGAGGTGGCAGTACTCGTGCAGCCTGCAGAGCCGGCAGTGTTGCGGGGGAGCTTCACACCCTGTGGGGCTCACAAACCCAGCAGAGAATGTCACTGTCATTCATGGGCAATTTATGGCAGGCTTGGCTTTGCTCCCAGGATGTGTTATCCACCCATGGCTCTTTGTTTCACTGCAAGGCTTATGTTTTACTTGCAGGTACTCCTGCAGCCCCGGACACAGGTGAGCTGGACATCTGCTCTGGGTGCAGCCAGCACCTTTTTGGGGAGTTTTTAATTCCCAAATGTAGTTTCATAACTGATTCATAGACTTGATGAAATTCTATGGTCCATGTGAGGATTTTCTGGGGCTCTCAGAGGTGCAGTAACACAGGAATGCAGGCAGGACTGGGAAAAACAGGATCATCACCTCCTCCTACCCCGTGTCTCCCTGCTCCACCCAGGACAGGGCGGGTGCTGCTGGGAGGGGAGCAGGTCCGAGCTCTCCCTTTCCCATCTGCACATGCATTGCATGTGGGAAGAAGACCTGCGGCATGGTGCATTGTCCAGGCCCTGCTCCCTGTCCATGCTGCAGCCAGCACAGATTGTCTTCCCGGCTTGGCACTGATGTCTCCAAGGTCCTGAAGCCCCCGTTGCCCCTGGGTCTAGCCTGTGCCTGCTGAGTGCAGCCAGTGCAGCGACCTCCCCCCTCCTCCTGCCACCACCACTGCCTTGTCCCCAGGGCTGCCTGACTGTCTTACAGACCACGCTGACCTACAGAGATTGCCTTAACTCTAATGGCACATCTCTGCTGATCAGCACTAATTAAACACACTGTGGAAAAGCTCCCTGTAATTAGAGGTAGCCACCTGCATTGCATGCTCTTGCTGCCCTGCATAAAAGGGAGTCATGGCTAAAGTCAGCTCTTGAGCAACAGTGAGTCCTTGGCTGTGCTGGAGTGGGCTGGCTTGGAAATCCCACTCCGGAGGGTGAAGGCACCCGTATATTAATAGATGTGGCTTCATCTTTAGCCCTCAGGCTGAATGCTAAAAAGAAATGCTAATAACAGTAAGGTTAAACCTAATTTTACATTGTCTGAGTATCTTGTGCAAAATAAGGCCCCAGAGCAGCTCTAGATGTCAGCAACTTGCTGGCTGTTACTTGGGCTATTTGGGTGCCCCTGTGCCGGCAGCCTGGGCTGGTGCTGATGCTGTCTGGCAGCTGAGAGAGTGGGATGGGGTCTTGTGGGAGCAGCTTGTCCCTCTCTGATGTTGGGTGAAGTCACTGCCAGGGCTTTTCAAACTTGAGGCTTGCAGTGCAGCAGCCAGGGTCAATGCTTATCTGGTTAAACATTTGTGTGTCCCTTCCCAAGGCCAGCGTCCTACCCACTGTCCCTCCCTGCACTAGAGCATCCTCTGGGAGAAACCATCCTGGCTGCTCTGGTGCTGGGGCGGGGGGGGGGGGGGGGGGGGGGTCCCTTCCTCCCTTCCCAGCAGAGCCCTGGCATTGCTCTGCCTGAGCTTGCAGCTTTTCCAGCAACGGCACACAGTGCCCAGCACAAGCACTGGGGTTCTGCTGCTTTGCCAGTGCTGCCACAGATCCTGAAGGCACAACCCCTTGCCTCGTTAGCAGCTGCAGGTATGAAGCTAGTCTTGCCTGCCCAGCTTACCTGCCTGCTTGGCAGGATAAGACAACTTCTGGCAAACACACAGAGAAATCACATCTCTATGCTGGAAGTCAAAAACATTAATTAAACCTGCGGTATCATTGATTGCTATCTCAGGGGAGAGGCAGAGGGTGAGAAAAAGCTTGGGGGAAGGAAACCCAGGGGAGGATTTGCTAGGAGCCTTCTTAACCTTTAAAAATGGGCTGATTATTTCTGGGACACTGGCATCTTCCGATGTGGAGGCCCTTGGAGTAGGTCAAGATTGCGTTAGGGGTGTGGAGGGAGTGCAGCCCCCTTGGGGCAGGGGGGCACATGGCTTGATGTCCCAGGACCCTTTCCAGCTAAATAGTTGATGCTGCCCAGGCAGGAGCCTTGCCTGGTGCTCCTGTGGTGGGCACCCTAGCAGAGACAGATCCTGGGGAAAATCAGCATCCCAGGGAAATCAGCCCTTTTTGTCTGAGGGTGTAAACTGGGCACCCCCTGAGAGCTGGGCCAGGAGTGCTGTCACTGGGTGCTGAGCTCTCTGCTCCCTGTATAATGGGATAGCACAAACCCATTTAGGCTGCCTGTGTTATCAGGCAAAGCTGCAATTACTCCAGAAATATTCATCCAGCTAAACTCCCTCATTACAAGCCATTTGCACCTCGTGGCTTTATCTAAGCACAGTTGCTTCAGCTGGATTAAGCCATGCCAGAGGCTTTCCTCTTGGACTGCAAATATCCAGCCCTCAAATGGCATGTGAGGTCTGCAGCTTGTGAGCCTCCAGCAGCCTCTCCTTCTCCATGGATCCTGCCCATGAGGACAGTGGCTGTGTGGGGGTTAAGTCCCCCTTTCCTTGGTGCTCTGGGTGCCCCCAACCCTTCCCGTCCCATGACTGCTTTCCAGCTACTCAGGTTTATTCCTCTGGTGGGGGGTACAACGAGCTGCTCCGCTAGCTTTGCTCTTTCAGTGGCAGCAGAGATGCAGGAGCAGGATGAGGAGACGGAACTGAGTGTGACACTGTGGGGCAGGATTAGGTGGGGGGCAATGGGCTGGGCAGCTGTGGGGCAGAGGTTCACACCATGCCCAGGTGATGCCAGCAGCTGTGGGGCCGTGCGGGCAGCAGGCACCGTGCTGGCCTTTGCTGCAAAAGGTGCTGCAGTTAATGGGAATTTGTTCTGGTGGCACCGACAGATCAGGCAGGTGAAGGGAATGGCAGGTTATCTGCCAGAGCCAATGTGGAGAAGAGCCCCAGCTTGCTCCAGTACCTTGTGCCCGCGTAAGCACGATCAGCACGGAAGTGGCAAAAGCACGGTGGCATCTGTAGGCAGCGGTCCCTGCCAACTGGTCCTTTCATCCCGGCTTGTCTGACATGAAACAGAGCGAACAAACCTCCCTGCTTGCTTTGAGTGCTTCCCAGGGATTCCTCCATTTGCATTATAATGGAGTGATATTTTGCTGTATAAATAAACCTGGAAGTTGACATAGAAAGGACAGTATTAGCCTTAAAGGTATTTGCATGCTCCCCTGAATGCCACACAGGGCTTAAGTAGGGACAAACTTCAAGTGCTGGTGAGGACAGTGAAGATTTACAGCAGGATGCTTCTCTTTATAAGAGAAGTTGTGCCCAGGGCTGTCATGGAGCAGCAAGATGGGGGTTGCTGCTGGGGTGAATGTCTGACATATACTGCCTGAACCCCCTGTTCTAGCAGTGGTGCTCCTCTGGCTGGGTCTGCTCCTGGCTGCACCCAAGGCGGGATGAGGCAGTGAAAAATGAGGTGTATTCTGGGTGGGATGAGGCAGTGTATTTTCTCTTGGCATGATCCCAGTTTCCCACTGACAACCTGGCTAGCTTTAGAGAGGGAAAATGCCAGTGCCTGCTCTTGGTGTATGCTTTGCCATAGGTCAGGGTATGGTTCAGGTGCTCTGGGCAGTCAGGTGTTAGTGTTTCTGCTTTTATTACCTGAGCTCTTTGTCTTCTGCCAACACTAAGGAAAGTA
This sequence comes from Pterocles gutturalis, assembly GCF_000699245.1. Classification (NCBI taxonomy): domain Eukaryota; kingdom Metazoa; phylum Chordata; class Aves; order Pterocliformes; family Pteroclidae; genus Pterocles; species Pterocles gutturalis. The sequence continues at coordinate 17,516 of NW_010139179.1, read as the reverse complement.
GAGGAGCCAGATAAGGGCTCAGGTCAAGATGTGTTGCCAGGAGTGGGGTCAGGGGTGGGGATGACCTCTGTTGCCTTGCAGATGTGCATGTTCACCCTTCCTGCTTCCAGTGCAGGTCAGGTTGATGCCCGCTGAATGTGACGATCACGCCAACCTGCTTTGGACTCCTTTCAGCACCCTTGCCTGACTCCCACCGAGGAGTGACACCAGTGGCTTTGTGGTCAGGTTACCAAAACCCACAAATACCTGAGTGGTTGATGCTTCCCTGTGCTGAGCTACATCTGCAAGTGATCTCTGAGTCTCTCTGCAAGGCAAGCAGAATGCTATGTTGCAGGCACAATGTGTCGCAGGCACGCAGCTCCAAGCTCTGGCTGCTGTCTGCAAAAGCCATTTCCCCAAACCGCTTACTCTGCAGCCACGCATCTCACCAGAGGGACCAGCTCCTGCTAGTGCCAACAGACCTGTGTTTAACCCATAAAAAAGCAGCATACAGGTTTTGCTAAAACACTTCACAGGTATTGGAAAGCAATTTGCAAGCCAGTGGGCAAAGCATGGCAGCACACCAGCTGCAAAATCAGGCACATTGACAGCTTACAGGGTGAGGACATAAAGCACAGCTGCCCTGGCACAGCCGCGGGTCCAGCCTGCCTGGCTCCTGCTGCTGCCATGCTGGCTGCTGGAGAGTGGTCAATGCTTGTTCCTTGTTAATCTTGTGGTTTTGTGGACACGCAGTAGGGGAAAATGTCCCCGTGTGAAGCAAGGTGCAGTGGGGAGAGAGTGTCTTCTCTGCTGGGCAGTGGTCAGGCTGCTCCTGGACAGCTTTGGGCTCTCCAGCTCGGGAAGGGAGGCAGGGGAACTGCAGAGCATCCAGAGGAGAGCTGGCATACTGGTTGGGGCTGGAGGAGAGGCTGTGGGAGCTGGGCTGCTCCTGGGAAGGGCAGGCTGGGGAGATGCAGGAGCAGGCAGGTGGCAAGGATGGAGCTGGCTGCTCCCAGCAGCTGGGCAGCAAGGGCCAGCAGCCCCAGACTGGGGCAGAGGGGGGAGGTCCAGCTGGGCCTTGGTGGAGTGGCTGGGACACCCATCCTCTGCCCTGGGGAGTGCTGCTGTCTGGCCCCATGCTGGGCTGTGCCCTGGTAACCCACATCCCTGGAGCAGCCCTGCCGTTCCCAGGAGAGCCAGCCTGTGCTGGCTGGCACCATTATACAACCCTGCCGCAGCCCGCTGCCTGCACACTACAATAGGTGCTATTTTTATTCCCTTTCTGGTTGTCACAGGCAGCACAGAACTCCTTGAGGTAGAGGCTCTTTCCCCCCGTGCTGTTATGTAGGACATTTCAGCCACTTGTCCTGTGCCCTGCTTGTGCCTGTCCCTGCCAGCCTAGCACACTGGGACCAGCAGGGACAGGACCCGGGGTCAGTGTCCTGCAGGGAGCAAAGCCCTGGGCTTGAGCACTGCTCAGAGCCTGCCCTTCCTGCTCAGCCTGCAGACACTAGCCTGAGAAGGCATATATTTTTGGGGAGACTCCTTTTGCTGCTACCCTACCTCTGTGATGCCACTCCTTGGAGCAGGAGAGCAGTGAGATGCTGTTCCTGCCAGGCCGTGGGCCCCACTGGTCCAGACCTGCAGGTGGGCTTCTCAACCATGGGGCTGCTGGGTCTGGGGCTGCCCCCCGTTGCCCCGCTCTGGGGTGGTGGGACGGGCTCACTGTGCGGTCCTGCCCTACTGCCCCCGGGGTAAAGCCCCCAGGCCCCAGAGCACTCTTACACTGCCTGGTGTTCTGGGGAAACTGCTGTCAATGGTGGGTCTGGCTGCTGGTGACAGCCAGTTACTCAGAGCAGAAATTCCTCATGGGCACGATGTGGATGGAGCAATTTTCTGCACAATTACTCCAGTTTATTCAGGGTGATAAACCAGTATTAAAGAAGGAGGCGATGAGGCATGGGAGCAATGTATCTTCCTACTGAACCTATCTTGTGCCATATAACAGGCTGGACATCTCCTAACGGGGCTGGAAGAAGTGGGGACCTGCAGCATAGTTGTTAGATCAGACTAGAAATAAAATTTCTGCACTTCCTGTGTTAGAGATATATGTACTGTGGCTTCAGACTTCTTAGGCTTAACAAAATTATCTCTCTCTGCGTGCTTCATGCAAGTACCAGGTGGGTGAAGAGCAAAAGGTGCTGCACCTTTGCTAAGAAGTAGGATGGTGAAAATGAACCCCTCCTGGCAGACAGTAGTGATGCCACACAATAAGTGGGAGAAGGTGGCTGGGGGCTGGAGGTGCAGCATGAGCGGGGCTGGCAGTGCGTGCCCAGAGCGAGCAGGCAGGTAGTGCAGCCCCTGGCAGCCTGGCAGCAGCGACATGGTGCCCTCCACCTCCCAGCGATGCAGATCTCCCCCAAGGAGGAGCCGACCAGACTGTAATTCCAGCTGTCTGACAGACATCAAAGCCCTTCTTCCCACCAGCGCTGCCTGCCAGGTCATGTTCTGCAGGGTGCGATCCTGCACCACCATGTTCACACGTTCTGGGCAGGGTCTGCAGCGCTTCTTGCACCCCCCGGTATGCTGCCCAGTCTGTCCCCTCAGCTGTGCAGTTTCCCAAACCTGGGGCTTGTAGTATCCTTTCAAATTGTCCTGCTCCCTCCAGGGCTTCCCTGCTCCCTCGGGAATCTCATGTTTTCCACGTGCTTTGACTGAACGACGGGGCCAATGTGCTTCTTGGAGTGGGGCAGGCAGTTTCCTGGGGGGAGCCCAGGGTAAAATGCCTGGCAGGGCATGTAGAGTGAGAAACAGAACAGCAATTTCATCAACAGCTGGATGGGCACCTTGTTGGCAAGGGAGCCAAGCAGAGGATGAGGAGAGGGGCTCCTAAGGCAAACCCCAGTGGCTTTGTGTCTTGAGGCTGCAGAAGCACAAGATGCTCTTAGAGGCATGCTGCCAGCCTCCTGCCTGGCTTCCGCGCCACTACCTCCTTGCTCTGCTCCCCACCTGGCCCCTCTTCCCTGGTTTTTCTCCGGGATCTGCCCTGTAGCTCCTTGGAGCTGCTCAGAGCCTCCCTGGGGCAGTGGCTCTCTGTGCCTTGCCCTTCCCAGGGGCCTGTTACAGCCTCTCCTGGCGTGGAGCCTTGCTGCGCTCAGCTGGAGTTATTCCCTCTGCCCTTTGATGTGCTGCACTCCACCACTTAGCACTGCTGGTGGGGACGAGCCCTGGCTGGCAATCAAAGTCTCCCTGCCGAGCTCTGCGGCTGCAGCCTGGCCCCGTCCCTGGGATTTCCAGGTGGGAAATTCCTTGGTGTTGCTCTGGGTGGTGGGTGTCAGGAGCTGCCTGTGTGCCGCAGGGCCCGCAGCCAGCATGGCACGGCACCCGGTCACTGATAGCTGGGTGTGGAAGGGAGAAAGGGCTGCTCAAAAAAATCACAAGCCAGTGCAGCTGAACCCAGCTGCTGGAAAAGGTCCAAATATGTCAGTATGTTACACTGGTGCCTACCAGGCAAACTGGCTAGGAACAGCCAGGAGCAGGCTGGCTGCCTTGGTGCAAGCTGGCTGTGCCGCAGCTGTGCAGGACACAGCACTGGGCAGTTCACAACCTTCTCAGTGAAGGCCAAGTCAAACAACACCACCGCTAAATTGTTCCACTTTCAGCACTGCACTGAGAGCAAGCAACAAGGGGGGAGGGCTGTGTCACCCTGCAGGCTGCCCTCCAGCTCAGGAGGTTCCTGGGTCCCCAAGGGTCCCCCAGGCTGGCATAGGGAGCAACACATGGCAGCTCCTTGCTGGTGGTGGGTCTGGTGGGACCCGTGGTTTTGCTCACATCCTGCTCGGTATCTCATGTTTTTCCAATGGGAGAAACCACCTGCCTAATTAAATGGCAGTAATGAGCTTGGCATTGCCAGCCATGCCTGAGCACACTGCGAACTCCAGTGACACTTAGAAGAAGAAATGTGCTGCCTTCTGGGTCTCTGTGCCAGTATTTTGGAGCCTAACAGCTGCGTCCCAAGCCCAGTTGGTGCAAGGTATAATTAGAGAAGCTGCTTGAATAGTATTGCTATAGGAGTGATGTTAAAATAATGGTGTGGAAGGAAAAGCTGGGGCTGTATGTGTCTGGGGTGTGCATACTACACTAGGCTCTGCACGCTGCAGTGATACATTTAAGGCAGCCTCTGGTGAGAGAAATTAGCATCTTTGTGCTGTACACAAGGTACACTCTGTTCTTCGGATGCAAGTTGAGAATCACATATAAAACTCTGCAATAGAACGTTTTCAAATTTTTATTTATCAACAAGCATCTGTGCGTATTCCTGGAGAATGAAATATTTATCTGTAGACACACGCATGCAGAATGTGAGAGTGCCAATGTATTATTTATTGCCACTTGCCTCCCGTAGCTGATAAATAACTCATGAAACCTAGTTGCCCAGTGCAGCCTCTGGCTGGCTACCTAAAGCAGCTGCTGCTGCGTGCCAGCTCTGGGCATCTCGCCCTGGGCAGAGTATCCCCTGCCGCAGGGCCATGCCAAGGACAGGGCTGGCAGAGGGTGGCAATGCAGGGGGGCACTGGCCTTGCAATGGATGCCTCCGCACACATCCCTGCGAGTCCCACTGGCTCTGACCATGGTGTTTGGTGTGGATCATGTTCACTGCCTGCAAATAGGGTGATAGGAGCAAGGAGCCCAAGGAAAGCATAGGAGCGGCAGGGGCTTTGCTGTGCTCCTGTGGAGGGCTGCGGCGGCCAGATCCTGGCTCAGCCACCACAAAGGGAAACTGAGGCTGCACCAGAGGTGCTGGGCTCTATGTAAATGCTGTCATCTCACTGCAGATGTCAGACAACAAGAGCTGGTGTGTAAACAACATATCCCCTGATATGAGATACGTAATTTGTAATGAAGCTAGGAGAGCTGCAACCCAGCAAGACGTGCTGGCTGGGAGGGATGGGATAGTGGCAACTCAGCTAGGTCCCTGAGCAGGAGGGGAAGCAGGGAGCCCTGCTGCGGGGCTGGAGCCTGGGTCAGGAGCCCAGCTGCTCACACACAGTCTTCGCCTCCCTGGCCTCCGGGAGCAATGCAATAGGCCTTGGGGATGGCAAACTGGGGAGAAGGAAAGTACTCAGAGCCTATTCTGGGGTCTCAGGGGGTCTGTGGGTGCAAATTGGGCCCCCAGAGTGCTGATCCGGGACCCTGTATTTGAAAGATACTGTGGGTGAAAAAGAGCAGATGGGGGTCAGGCACAGTTTATGGCTTTGCACATGTAACTCTAGTTTCAGGCATGTAAAAGAAAAATTGCACTTCAGCTGAGATCGAATAACATCTTTCACTAGTGCTCAAGATGGACGCAGATAAAACAGACAGCAGGGAGCTTTTTGTTTCCCCTGTAGAGTGACTGCAGACAAATCAGTGCTGCTGAGTGAGCCTGGGGCCATGAGCTGGGGCAGGTTACGGGGGACAGGCTGCTCCTGCTGCGCTGCAGGCGACAGGTCAGGGTGTGGTGCTGAGGGAAGAAGGGGAGAGGGTCCCCTTGGCGAGGCCACGCAGCAGCTAAGGAGCTCACACCTCTCGCAAGCAGTGATAACGCAGTGCACAGGTCTGACTCTCTGGGGCAGCATGAGTCAGAGCAGGGGAGAGATTACACAAGACCTAAAAGAAATAGAAAGCACAGTATTAACTAAGAATTGCACTAAATTGCTCGATAAGTGAATTATCCTCCCTACATTAGCTGCTGGCAGCAGGAGCATCCCTGCCTTCTCTGCAGAGAGGAAGGATGGCAAGGAGCATGGCTGTCTTGACTTCAACCCTCTAGCACTGTGAACAGTGCTCACCTGGGAGAGGACTCGCTTTGTTCATTGATAAATAGTGGCTGCTTGGGAAATGAAGTGCAGCAGCTGTTCGGCTTTGCACAGTGATCCCGAACAGCAGCCGAGAGTGTGGATCTGGCTGGGGTGGCCGGGGAACTCGGTTGGCAGGCTGAAATCACCTTCGCTGTCATCTGTCCAGGGCTGAGCAACCATCCTGCTTCTGGCAGGGGTCAGAGCTTCTTCAGCAGCCCAGGGGCACCCAGGAGCGGCTTGGGGTGCAGCTGCCCTATGGCCAGCTCAGGGGAGAGGCAGTAGTGAAGGGGGTGTGTGGAGGGCTGTGAATAGGGCTGGTGTGGCCACAAGTCTCATTGTCAGAGCGTCCCTGGCCTTGCAAAGTCTGGTGAAGTGTGCAGCCCCTGGCTGGGCAGG
>NW_010139179.1:8612-11270 GCF_000699245.1 Pterocles gutturalis | reverse complement strand
GTGACACGGGGAGGGCACCAGCTGGCATTGCCAGGATGCTTCTGCGCAGCACTGGCATTTTCCTAGCTGGGGGAGCTGCTGTAGCCCAGTCCCTTCCCAGCGCTATGTCTCCAAAATGAAATGGAAACACCATCCTGGCAGCTCTGCATGTTGGACTTGCTCATGGAGGCAGAGCCCCCGGGGAGGCCAATGCACCTGCATCATTTGCAGGACTGGAGATGTTTTCCAGCTCAGTGCTCATCAGATGTGGGTGCTGCAGGTCCTTGAGCCAGGTCCATGGTGCCAGTGAGCCAAGGGACAGCATGGCTGGGTGGGAGCCAGCTGCTGGGCTGCTGCAGAAAGTCAGCAACATCCATCAGCCTCCTAAGGGCATTGTCTAGCCCTGAGTTATTTCTAGGCCATAGCGGCTATAGGGAAGGCATTGCGGGGCTGTCAGGTACAGCGTGTCTCTCAGTGGGAGGTGCACTCCTCGGGTTGGGAGCGGCACACACCAGCCATCCTTCGGGGGCTCACTGGCTTTTGACTTCACCCCACTTCAAAGCCCAGCCTCCTTTGTGACGTTCACACACTTCAGGTTTCTAGGCCAAGCAAGAGCTTTGATTCTGTGCTGCACTCAGCAGCCCTGCGTGAAGGTAGCCTGCGGTTAAGTAAGGTGAGAGGCTGAAAGTGGTTCAATTTTGCAACAATAGCTGAGAACGAAGTACAGATTTTACCATTTAAAACTGGGACAAAACAGGGCTGGAAGGTTTTTGTGGCGTTGTTTTGGTTTTGTTTTGGTTTTGTTTGTTTTTTTTTTTTTTTCATTTTCCTTTTAACACCCAGTAGGCTTTCTTGAGTTGAATTAAATATATGGTGTCCATCGCCTTTGCCTCATGCTGGAGCATTCCCATTCGCATCCGAATGGCAAAGCCAGGGCAGCAGCACCTGGGGAGGGAACAAGGAGAAGAAGGAGAGGTGAGGGACCTCGGCTCGGGCTTTCTCTCCTGGCCAGGGCTTGTCCTGGTCTCTGCTGCTGGCTCCTCTCAGCACTACGATGTTTTTCTTCTTTTTTGTCCTGCACCTGGCTCATCCAGCTCATGTCTGGGCCTGGGGTACATAGGAGTGACACCAAGACAAGCAATTAGTCCTAACTGAGAGTGGGCTTTTGTTCTCCTCCCACCCTGGGCTGACCTGCAGAGCATCTCTTTACCTTGCAGATCATCTCTTCACCTTGCCAGAGAGTATTTTTGTGTTAAATGGCTAAAAGTCATCATCACCATAATGGTTCTTATGGCAACCCAGGGAACTGAGCTCTTAAAAGCTCAGTTTAATGCATCTCTTGCACATGGGCTGTTACGCGTACCTTACCCCTGGGAACACGGGCAAGCCCAGGGGCTGAGCCAGCTCCTCTCTGAGCTGCCCCCCAAATGGGAGAGGAGGGGTCACCTGTGCCCATGGAGAGCGCCCGAATAGCAAAGCAAGTGCAATCACTGCCACCTCACTCTCCCATTGCTGTGTTCCTTCTGGATAGCAAACGGTCCACAGCAGCCTTGGAATAATTTCCCTCCTTACAGTCTGAATTTTAAATCACCCCACAACCTTCTCCTGAAAACCTGCTGAGCTGAAGCCGCTGCAGGTCATGTTGTGCAATTTGCTGTTGCAAGACAAAGAAAACAAGTTCTTCTTTTTCACAATTACCCAAACCACATCATCGAGCAATTTCCCTGCCTCTGCGCTTCGGTTACAGTATTCCTTGGGGACGGAGAGTCTAACTGCACTCCAAGTGACTTGCTGCTGGTTCTGCCATTACAGACAATTGTGAAAAGTTGCTTAAGTGCTGTAACTGCCAGGAGCAGCGTTTCCGTGCCTTGCACTCGAGCCGAACCCGGAGCAGGCCCCGCTGGGATTGCAGGCAGACGCTGGCCAGAGGGGCCCACTCGCCTTGGGCTCCAGCCCTCCAGCTTTTGGCGGCCCCTCCCAGGGATTGAACCCTGTCTGCCCGTCTCAGCGTGGCTCTCACTGGGGACTCTGCCCTCGCGTGCAAAAGCCCCCCGTCCTGACAAAATGGGTCCTGGCAGGGGTCCCAGCGCAGCCCCAGGCACGTGGCAGGGGCTTGGCGCCAGCCCAGGAGGGGGAATGCCACCCTGTGCTGGGGTGGAGGGCAGGGAGGGGGCTGTCCCAGTGGCACATGGCCGTTATTGGCAACCACGAGCCTCTGTATGAAGCAACTCCCTGTGGTGGCTACGCACAGCCCAGGGCTTCCCCGTTGCCCGGTGCAGGCTCCCCACACCTGAGTGGGCACCGGTGCCAGCAGCAAAGCTTGGCTGCCCTAAACTGGGGTCGCTGGTTTCCTCCCCATCACCCCACAGCAGGAGCTGCAGGGGGCTGTTGGGGCTGGCGGGCACTGCCGGGTAGGCTGTCACCGCACCGGGGGCAGGCAGTGGAGCCCTCCCCACCCCGCCAGCTCTGAGGAAGGCGCCATGCTGGGGTGGAGGTCTCTGCTGCTGCCTCTCCCACCAGCTCTTACGCTTCAGGGCTGCCCCACTGCTGTCTCCCCAGGGATGGGGGACAAAGGGCCAGGAGCCCCTGTATCTGCTCTCTTGCAGTGCGAGGGCAGCACTCCCATTTTGTGGAGGGCAGGACCCTGGGTATTGGCTCCCCGCACCTCTCCTGCCAGCC
>NW_010139179.1:8088-8598 GCF_000699245.1 Pterocles gutturalis | reverse complement strand
TCGGCTGCCAGCCCCTTGAACCCTGGCGGTCCTGAGGAGCCCACAGGGGTGCCTGGGCTTCCGGCAGCCCTGGCTCTGCTCCAGCCCCTCCAAACTTCCTGCATTTGTTTCACTTGAGTTATTTGGGGGAAGTATGTGTTGTTATGTCTTCAGCTCAGCGTCTATTTAGAGAAGGGTAATGCCATTGTGGGGGAGGACAATGAGGATATTAAATGCCTAAAATTCTACGTGTCTCACTATTTTCACTAATTTATTTTTTTTTCTTCAAATGGATATTTCCTTTGAAAACTACAGTGAGATTTGATGGGCCCTAGTGTGTGGGGGGTAAAGCATGCGTCAACCCCACCAAGATGAGCCCAGGCTGATCCCTGCTGCAGTCCCAGCACAGGTAGGTGAACCCTGATCAGGCTGGATCAGAGGAAGGTCAGGTTAGGAAAGAGAAGGGATGGCCAGTGCAGGAGCATACCTCCCCAGAAGACCTCAGAGCAGACGATGGCAGCCACTGCCTCC
>NW_010139179.1:0-8052 GCF_000699245.1 Pterocles gutturalis | reverse complement strand
TCTCAGGGCTATGTTTAGCTTCTGGTTTGCTTGGGGAACCCAGATGAGCACCTGAGACATCTTAATGTCATTGTCCCACTGGAGCTGGCTTTAGGGGACTTTTTGCCTGGAGGGATATAACTAATTGGATGTGACACCAGGGAGAGTCATGCTGGGCCCTGAAATAGCTTTCTGGCAGTGTGACTTGCAAAGGTGCCACGAGGAAGCCACGTGGGTGTAAGTGTCCACGGAGCCACTTTCACAGGCGCTGTGATGCTGTGTGACCATGCAGCACACCTGAGCTCAGGTCACCTCTCACGTCCTGGCAACCCAAACTGGGGAGAGGGACTGGTACTGTCATGGCCTGGCTGATGAACCACAAGGCTGGGTTAGCAGGAAAGACTCTCGGTCTTTTTACTGCTGTGCAGCAGGTCCTTGCAGTACCCCATGTCTGCAGCAGTCCTCAGTCTTTCCTCTTGCTCACCAGTGGGAGCCCTGGAGGGTCTGGGTTCCTCAGCATTTCCCTCTCCAGTAACAGCAGTGAAACCTGGTCTGAGGCAGTGGATTCACCAGACTTCAAAGGAAAAGAAATCTGCTGAAACCTTGCTCCAGCCAGGGCTAGAGCCAGAGGCTTTTTGCAGCAGTCACATGTGGGGGATTACTGCTGTATGGTGTGTGGGGGCGTAACTGCTGTACCGGTGTGGGGGGATAGCTGCCATACTGGTGTGTAAGTGGATAGGTGCTGTACTGGTGTGTGTGTGGGGGTAACTGCTGTATTGGTGTCTGAGGGATAGCTGCTGTACTGGTGTGTGTGGGGGGGTAACTGCTGTATTGGTGTCTGAGGGATAGCTGCTGTACTAGTGCAGGAACTCCCCTCCTTGCCATGCTGAGCCTTTGCATTACAAGACGCTCTCTAAAGCCTAGAAATCACTTAAGAAAGTAAAATTAGATCAGAGCAGCACTAGGGATAAGCAGCTCAGTTCTCATCCTGCACCTTGCTGGAGCAGTGTGGCAGGTAGGAGGCAGGACAGGACAGTGTCACCTGCAGGGACAGTGGCAGACTGCCCTGGGGGAGCCCGAGCTCATAGACCTGCCCCAGCACTGCACTGATCAGAGCTGGATGTGCGGAGGTATTGGGGATGCTGGGGGATGCAGGACAGTGACATGGAGTGTTGCTGCTGCAGATTCAGGGTGGAGCAGGGCAGAAACCTTTCTGCTGTTCCTGCACCTCCAGGTGGCTCAGGCCACATTCCAGCTGAGGCTGGATGGTGGGTGGGATGGGGAAGGGCTTCCCTATGGCCCTGGCCGCTCCTCAGGGTTCTGTGCACAATGGAGATGCAGCACATCCTCTGCTCTCTGCAGCTGCATCCTCTCCTTGTCATGTTGCCTCCTGGCCATGGTGCTTGTTGCTGCCAGGGCCCTGGCAGGCTGCCTGTGGTTTGGACTCTGCTGGGACCCTCAGAGAAGGTCATGGGCTACCCCACGGCAGGGCACAGACCCCAGGACCTGCCCTGCTGCTGGCCATTCACCACAACTCTCTGGCTTCTGTTTCCTCCCAGGTGGGCGAAGGCAGGAGCAGGCTGCAGGGCCAACACACTCTTGTCCATGCTCAAAAGTCGTCATCACTAACGCTCAGTTTTGATTAGCTGTTGCCAATGAATGTTCCTGCCTGGTGCTGGCTCTCTGCTCACATGGGTCTCATCTCCTGGGCCACTGCGGATGTGCATGGAGTTGCCCCTGGGGGTCAGCAGCCACAGCGTGCACAGGCAGAGAAAGAACAGGTCTCCCCGCTCAGAAATAAGTATTTCCAGACTGTTCTCCTCCACTTCCAGAAGATGTGGTTGCACCTCAGGGGGCTGCTCTGAGATGATCCCATTGCTGATCCTGGAGCTGAAGCACAAATCCCTGTGCCAGGCAGAGAGGAATGAGGCTTCCCAATGCCTGGAATGAGGCACTGGGGAAATACTGCATCTCTGCTGGCTGCCTCACCATCCCCATGGACCCGTTTCACGCAGCAGAATGAGAAGTCACTGGTCAGGAAACCAGGTGGCTGCATGCACATTTGGCTCTATTGTTTCATAATTATTAGCACAGAGATTGAAAATGTAATTATGATAATTAAGCTAAATCGCAATCTTCCTACAGGAGCTACCAAATTATTTATATCAACTTTTCATCCTAATTCCCTTAACTGTTCCCTGCCCAGAGGGGAAGGAGCCCTCACCACCCTGGGCTGCCCCCACTGTGTGCCAGCACAGGCAATCCTCACCGGCGCTTGCTGAGACAGCAGTGAGCAGCAACTCTTACTCAGCATGAAACTGGGATGGGAAAAGAGCCGTGTGAGTGACAGTGGCCCTGAGGGCTGGAGGGCTCTGGTGGCCAGGAGCCACAGCAAGAGGGGAGAGCTGGAGGGGAACATGCAGGGCTGGGAAAGGCAGCGCCCAGCTGCAGGCAGGGCTGGCTGCAAAGGGCAGAGCGATGCTGGGCAGATGCTCAGCAGGAGGTGGCTGCCAGGGCTGGATTTGGGCACCACGTCTGCCATCCTGCAGTGCTGAGGGTGTACCTGCCACCATGATTTTTGGAGCCAGACTGAGCACAGAGTTCAGCATAGCAGGACTCAGGGCCATGGTATGCCCAGGCCAGCCTGCTGCGGAGCCCCACTCTGCACGCAGACCCAGCAGCAGCGGCTTTGGCGCTGTCGCTCTGCCGGCTCCCTCAGGGAATGATGTCAGCTCTAATTAATGTCACAATTTAGCTTGCTCATGCATCCGAGCAGACTGTGTGCAACTACACGGTGCCATGGGAAAAGCGATGAATCCCATCCTGGAGCCTTTTCCTTGCCTTCCCTGGGGTCTGCAGAGCCCCTGTGCCAGAGCAGCAGGGATTTCCAGGTCCAGACGTGATGCTGAGCATGTCACCCCTCTATGCGGGGTGGAAGCAGGACCAGCTGCAGGAAGCAGGCTGCCCAGCTGTCCCCCATTTTGGAGCAGGAGAGCATGGAAGGAGCTCTACAGGCACAGCCCTTTGCTGGGACCAGTTTGCCAGGCAGGAGCTCACATCCTTCCCGTGGAGCTGAGGGCATGTTTAGGGCATGGGGACAGATGATGTGTACCGTGATGTGCCACCTGTGGGTTCAGGGAACAGAGCTGAAGGGCAGTAGCATGAAAGCCCAGATGCCTGCAGCAAGCAGTCCCTGCCCTTCGGCAGTCCTGGGCTATTCTGTCCCAGACCTTGCCCAGCTCCTGCCATCGACAGAGCTTTGTTTAAGCCCACAGATGGGAGCTCAGATCTGGTTTACCAAGGCTGAGCACGCAGAGCACCTCCCAGCTTGGGAAAAAGCATTTTGCAGCCTTTCTCCTGCCTCCAACCCTCAGCAGCATGGAGCGGAGTGACCAAGGCCAGATCCTGGAGGGTGCTGGGCAGCTGCAGCCTAGAGCTCAGCTCCTTGCAGAGCCACTGTGTCAAGCCGAGGGCAGGATGGGGCCTGTGTCCTTCATTATATAACTGTTTCTCCAAGTGTTTTCATAGCACTCAGCCCTCCCACTGGGCAGGGCCCCCACTGGCAAAAGGGAATGTCATGTTTTTCTGAATGCACAGCTTTGATTTCAGTCTTGCTCATAGAAGGGGCCAATCCCCCACCCCTCCCCAGCTCACGCACCTTGCAGGGCATTAAACAAGATGCAGCTCCCCATGAGCCACCAGCCTGTACCCTGGAGGTGTCACCTTGGCTGGGGTGGGTGATGGAGCCATGGGGAGAAGCACAACCCCAGAGGCCAGGACATCCTGCGGATGAACCGACCTGTCCTGGCCTCTGGGACCCCACGCTGTCCATGCCCTGCCCCAGCTGCCTGCCCTTGCATTCCTGTCCCTGTACATCATCCCCCTCCAGCTGCTGGGGAAAACAGCCCCCTGCTGCCACCAGCAGCTGGGGTGCGTAGGGGGAGCCGCCTTCGCAGCACGCAAGCTTTGTGGGAGCTGGGGCTGCTTGGAAATGCGGGGGTTTTGCCTCCCGACTCCAAGAGAAGTGGGAGGTAAGGCACAGCTGGCTGGCTCTGTGTGCCGCTTGCAGCCCTGCAGATTTTTTCCATCACTGATAGGACCCTGGGCACCCTTGCCCAGGAAACAGGTCCTCAGTGGGGCTGTGCATTGCTGTCACCCATACCCCCTTGCAAGGTATGAAGGCAGGAGATCTGGCCCAGTGCCTCCTTTGCAGGCTGAGATTTGGGGGATTTTCCCCAATTAATAGGGAGTTCTAGTTTGATGGCTAAAAATTGGGCAATAGGACAGTTGTGGTGTCTTGGGGATGACTAACAGCAGTGGGACAGGTCAGCTGCTCTTCTCCAACACACCGCCGAGGAGGAAATCCTGATGCCTTCCTGCTTCCCCATGAGAGTCACAGTGTGTGTGCTGAAGGTGACATGAACAGCCACAGGGACTGGAGCTGTGCTCGATACTGGGTGTTGCCTGTAGACCCCAAAAAGCAAGAGGTTGTCACCACTGGCCTGGTGATATGCAACCAGACCTTGTACCAGCCCCTCACCATTTTTGCAGCATCTCCCCTGGCCAGACAAACTGGATGTCACTCGTACAGGCATGTCACCAGGCTGAGTGCAAATAGTTCTGGATCTAAATCAGTCCCACAGTCTGGGCTAAAAGTCATTTCGTGACCTGGCTCACTCCACTTGAGCACTGGCTAATTCTTCTGGTTGTAAATGATATTTTTTCCTGTTGTGAATGAGGAAGACGTAAGGACAGAAGCAGGGCATACTAAGAGTGGAGAAAAACAAGAAGCTGCATGTGGGATCCTGCAAACCCTTCCCCACTTCCCTGGGCCCCCTCAGCCTTATTACCTATGTGCAGGAGCAAGTCTGGAGTACACCAGCAAATACAAGTTAACAAATACAAGTTAACAAATAGTATGAGCAACAAGTGCTCTTTTTCCCTTAATCTCTTCATATTCAGGGAATCATTGTTGTTTCCTGGAATAACCACATGCTCTGTTTAACCATAACACGCTCTGGAAATGTCGGATGCCTGGTGGGGTACCTAAGCTGACTTGCCAAAGCATCAGCCCTGGGTGCCGGATTCGAACCAGCAGCTGAAGCCTTTGGAGCAGGATTGTTGCCTTTGCTGGTGGTGTATCATTTGTGATGGGTATTTTCTGGCCAATTCATCCCATGCTGTCTGATAGGTTGGCACTGCGTGAAGCTCAGTGTTCAACCTTGCTGTGCTGTGAAATTCCAAGGGCTGCCCGAGCCCAGGCAGGAGCCCAACCCGCCGACCCCTGGCTGATGTGTGGGTAAGCAGGGCAGGGATTTGCACCAGTGGCAGACAGCAATGATTGACTTGTAATTCTGCAGACATCTGTTCCCACATGTGAATTCTCCTCACATTTGACTTCTCCCCACACAGTCCAAACGTACCAGCAGAGCGATTGGGCTGCCTGTGCTCTCCCTTTGCAGGCCTGTCCCTGGGAAAGCAGCGGGGGGACGGGGGCTGCTGGCTGGTGGGGAGCAGCGTTTTAGAGGCTGCTCTTTGCGCAGCCCACGCACCTCAGCTGCATCACGGGCTGATTCACCATCCCCAGCTGTAGAGCTGATTTAGCGCTGATGGATGGAGCCTTATTGATGGGGGAACACGCGGCTCTGCCGACAACTGGAGCAAGGGTGATGCCACACTCAATGGGACTCTGCCCCTTGTCTGCGGGGAGCAGCCCTGGCACACGGTCGGCATCAGCCCTAGCGCTGAGCAGAGACCACAGAACAGTCTGTCCTCTAGCGATGGGAGCAGCGCCTGGGGCAGGAATGGCCCAACAGCAGTCAGCAGAGCCTGTGGGACCCACAGAGTCCTTTCCCAAAGCCCTGTGCTTCTCACAGGCTGCCACCCCATCAGCCGGCAGCAGGCTTTGCAGCTCGGCAAGAACCTACTCATTCCAAAGGAAAATCATTAGCAGCTCAGCCCTTTACCTGAACCTATTACAGAGAGGGTCTTGCTCTCTCCTCCTCTCCTTATCTTGGGGAGATGACCCTTCAAACTCGCTGTGCAGAAAACAGAATGACCTTTTTCTCCTCACGCGCATGTGTGCTCATTTGCGGGCCCGTGTGTGCTGCTACGGGGAGGGCGCAGCAGTTAAGCACACATGAATAACCTCGCAGTAACACTGCAGACATCTGTATGATTTTTTTTTCAGTGGTTCTAGTACCAAAATATCTCAGGCTCAAAGGGATTTGGACCCTACATTTACAGCTAATGGTCTGTACTGGCCTCTAAGGAAACTGCACGGTAGCCCTGCTAACGGCTTCAAGGGGAAATGCTTTAGGTCCTGGCTGCTGCTGGTGTCGCTCAGGGAATTCTGCTTTCAGCTCCGTCACGCGATAAAAACCTTTCCTTACTGTTGCAGACATGATGGCTCTTCTGGAGAGAGGAAAAGGCATTGACTGAGCTAATGCCATTAACCGCCTTCAAGCACACACAGAGGATGTAAAGGCCAACACCGCCCAGTCTTCTGTGACTGGGGTTAGCTCAAACCAGCCTGGGAATTTCCCAGTGTGCCCTGCTCCAAGCACTACCCTAGGAGAGAGCAGGCTGTGCCTGGGAGCCCTGGGCACAGACCCGGGGCACTCCTGATCCCCAGGGCACAGCAGGTCCCCCGCTGTGGGCCAGGCAGCCTCGCAGCCCCCGCCCTGGGGAACACACCGCAGGATGAGCTTTCCCAGTGTTTCTTTCCCCCTCATACCCTTCCCTCTCCAGGAAAGGCAAGGGGAGCTTTGCCTGAGAAAGAGCTGCAAGATGTGCTTTTTCTTTTGTGAGGTGTGTCTCAGTGGTGCCAGCCTGAGTGTACTCAAATCCAGCAGTGGCCACTGTCACCTGCTGCATCCCACTGCCCATCATGGGCAGAATGTGACCTGGGCGAGGTGCCCGCTCTGAGTGGGGTCCCCCCTCTCACCATCACCCCTTCCCATTCAAGCCACCCTGGTGTGCCTTCCTCCTCAGGCTGGCTCACACTGAAGCAATGGTAAGAGCTTCTCTCCAGCGCGGTGGCAGATTTTGCAATCTGTTTTAATGAGCTATTTCAAGTTCAGAGGCTGGCTCCTTGCACAAGGAGTGCAGCCTGGCCCCAGCAGCTGGTTGGGCTTTTCATTGACATTCCTGCAACTCGCCTGATTGCAGCACAGGCACAGTGGAAAACATTAGCCATCAGAAATGCCAGATTAATTATCTCTTAATTGATACCTCCACGTGGGGACAAACGAAACCGGAACATCCCTACTGCCCTGGGAGCCTGCCACTTACAAACAGATTTACAGCTAAAAATACCGCGGCAGTCCCGTGGCTAATCAACTTTGCTGCTTACCCTGGGTGACGTTACAAAATTGTCTCAGGCTGGCGCTGAGAGGAGCGAGGGATCATCTGCAGTGGTGGTGCCCAACTGCAAAGCCCACGGGGGCTGCGCAGAGCTCCCAGCACCCACGAGCATGCTGCTGGGCGAGGGGCAGCAAGCCCCACAGCAGCCTTAGAACCATGCAGTTATGTTTCTTGAGCCTACGATCCAGCCAGAGAGCCCTGACACGAGGCTTCTCACACACCCCTGTCATTAAGAGGCTGCGGCGAGAAAAATTTCATCCTTGTGTCTCTTATAAGAGACCTCAAGCGCTCAGTGCCCTTGAGGATTTCCAGACGGCTCAGCAATCGCACTCAGTGCTTGCAAGGGCCTTTCTGCACCTGCCCTCCTGCAGCTACAACACATCCCAAGGGATGTCCCCCTCATCCCCCAGCTCCTTACAGCACCGCACACACAGAGAGGCCAAATCGCCACAGCGACCCCAGCTTCTTTTAAATTAGTCATCTTTATTTTCTTCACGTATGTGCAAACAGAGGAGATCGCAATGGTGGTGTTCTTAAAAATAACAAAATGTATTTGCATACATTTCCCTATGTACAGGTGAACAGCCACAAGTAGAGTCTTCTTTTGCACAGCAAAAGATCCAGAGCATTGACACCGGGGACAGGACCGGGGCCCAAAAAAAGGGTCTAACTTAAAAATAATAATAATTAAAAAAATGTTTTCACAAC
>NW_010139178.1:0-217 GCF_000699245.1 Pterocles gutturalis | reverse complement strand
AATGGGGGTGATGGGCACCCAGTGCCTCGCCATGCCCCGGGGACCCTGGGGAGAGCCCACCTGGGGAACTATGTGTGACACGGATGGCAGTGGGAAGGGGTCGGGGATGCTGCGCAATGCCCCGCTCCCTCCCACCTCCTCCCACGCCACTGAGTTTTCAGCAGGGATTAATATTCGATACCTTCCCTTCGCCCCGGACTCATCGTTCCCTCGTTGC
>NW_010139177.1:0-1264 GCF_000699245.1 Pterocles gutturalis | reverse complement strand
CTGTCTTCAACTGGGTGGCGCTGAAGCCCAACCAGATCGATGGCACCGTCTTCACCGAGCTCAACGACGAGAAGGTTCTGCAGGTGAGGACACAGGGGGTCAGGGGGGCCGGGAGGTCCAGGGGGGTCGGGGTGCAGGGTGCTGGGATGGAGCCGTGCCCCCATCCATGCTGCATCGGCCCTGACAATGTCACCCTGCCTGTCCGTGGTGTCACCTGGAGGAGCTGGAGGACGGAGCAGCTCTGTGGTGCCGTGGAGAGAGTCACCATGGGATCTGCTGTCCCTCTGTCACCTGTCCTCGTGCCCTTGCTCCATCCTCATCCTCGTCCTCATCCTTGTCCTCGTCCTCATCCTCCCATCCTGCCAGTGTCTTCCTTCTCATTGTCATTCTCTGGTCCCCTCATCTCTTTACCCCCTCCCTGTCCCCTTGTCCTGTCCCTGTCCTTGTCCCTTTGCTCCATCCCTTCAACTTAACCTCATCCCCTTGGCTCCATCCTCATCCTCATCCTCACATCCAGCCCACGTCTTCCTTCTCATCATCATCCTCTGGTCCCTTCATCTCCTCTTTACCCCCTTCCTGTCCCCTTGTCCTGTCCCTGTCGTTGTCCCCTTGCTCCATCTTCATCCCCTCAACTTGACTTCATCCCCATGCTCCATCCTCATCCTCACATCCTGCCCATGTCTTGTGTCTCATTGTCACCCTCTGGTCCCCTCATCTCCTCTTTACCCCCTCCTTGTCCCCTTGTCCTGTCCCTGTCCTTGTCCCCTTGCTCCATCCCCTCAACTTGACCTCATCCTCTTGCTCCATCTTCATCCCTTGAATGTGACCTCATCCCTGTGCGCCATCCTCATCCTCATATCCTGCCCGTGTCTTCTTCCTCGTCTTCATCTTCTGGTCCCCTCATCCCCTCCTGACCCCCTCCCTGTCCCCTTGTCCCCTTGCTCCATCTTCATCCCCTCAACTTGACTTCATCCCCTCGCTCCATCCTCATCCTCTCCTCCTCCTCTCCCCCTTGTCCCTCTCCTCTGGCCCCATCCTTGTCCCCGCTGTCCCACGTCCCCTCCCCGCCGCGCCCTCAGCCCTGTGTCCCCGCAGGAGCTGGACATGAGTGACTTTGAGGAGCAGTTCAAGACCAAGGCGCAGGCCCCCGGCGTGGACATCGGCGCCCTCAAAGCCAAGGCCACCCAGAAGGCGCCCGCCAAGGTCACGCTCATGGAGTCCAACCGGGCCAAGAACCTGGCCATCACCCTGCGCAAGGGCGGCC
>NW_010139176.1:0-747 GCF_000699245.1 Pterocles gutturalis | reverse complement strand
ACATGGAGAAAGTGGATAGCATTGATCACCCAGCCAGCCTGATTGGGAAAACTCAACTGTCCAGGTATCCTGGAAGAGATCATGGACTGTCCAGAAGGAAGAGATTTTAGAGCATTGCCCAAGGAGGTGGTTCGTGCCCAAGAGGCACCACCATATAATGAGTTATCAGAAGACAAAAGGTGTTATGCTTTATTTACTGATGGATCCTGTCGTGTGGTAGGAAACCATCGAAAATTGAAAGCTGCTGTGTGGACTCCCCATCCGCAGTTTAATTGAAGCCACTGAGGGAGAAGGTGAATCAAGTCAGTTTGCAGAAGTGAAAGCAATCCAATTAGCCCTAAAGATTGCTGAATGAGAAAAATGGCCAGTACTCTACCTCTACATTGACTCCTGGATGGTGGTTAATGCCCTATGGGGGCGGCTCCAGCAGTGGAAGAACAATTTGCAGCGCAGGGGCAAACCCATCTGGGCTGCTGCATTGTGGCAGGGCATCGCTGCCTGGGAAGAAAATATAGCCCTACATGTACGCCATGTAGACACTCACATACCCAGAAGCAGTGCCACTGAGGAACATCAAAACAATGAACAGGTGGACAAGGCTGCAAAAATTGAAGTAGCTCAGCTGGACCTGGACTGGGAGCGTAAAGGTGAGCTGTTCATCGCTTGATGGGCTCATGAAACATCGGGTCGTCTAGGGAGAGATGCAACATAAAGATGAGCTCGTGATTGAGGGGTGGACCTGACCAT
>NW_010139175.1:47652-83911 GCF_000699245.1 Pterocles gutturalis | reverse complement strand
CCCCCCCCCCAAAAAAAAACCAAACATAGAAAACATAGATTTGATCTGTATTTAGACTTTCCTTAACCTTAATCTCAGAAAGTAAAGTGGTGGGGGGGGTTAGGATAAATCTATAGGATTTATGTTTAAGCTGGGGGGGCGAGAGAGTGTGAAAAGCACTGTGCTACGTTCAGTCTGCCTTTCAAAATTGTGTGCTACACAGACGAAGTGGTTTGATACTGTGTGAGGGGAGCCAAGCTGATTGGGCCTGAAAAGCAACTAGCAGGATATGCTGTGAGACCTTATCTGCTTCTAACTGGCACAGGCTCTCATGTGTGTGAAAAATAGCACGTTAGGCAAATTGAAAGCTCCTGCACAGCCATTTGGTATGGATGCTTTCCTGAAAAGTCTGAGACTCAGAATTCAAGTTGCTTTAGACTTTTGTAGTGAGAGGAGGAGAGATCTTGCATCTGGAAGTGATGCCTGTGCCCATGAAGGACACAGGAGAAAAATGCTTTCTAATGGTTGGAACTTCAGGATGTGCTTCAGTCAGGAGTGGAGTAGATGACCTGATTCTCTTCTTGTCCACTCTTGTCTTCCCAAGTCTTAAGGTATTTAGTCAATTGGGGTAGAACAGCCTTTACCCCTGCTGCTCTGTGACTGGGAGCATTCCCAGCTTTCCTGACAGAGCTCCCATTGCTTGATGTCACTAGAAGCAGCAGAATTTGCAGCAGGATCAAAATATGTCTCCAAAACCAAGCAAGGTGATTGCCATGTATGTGTGAGCAGAGGCTACAAGGGCCGGCTGGCAGATGAATGGAGCGCCTGAGAACTCCTTCCTTTGAGAGCACAAGAACTCATTCTGTTTCCAAAACACAGCAGTAATAAACCCACTTTTTCTTCTTTGTTTAAAGTGTTAATGAATGTGATGAGAACATGGGAATGGCATAAGCAACGCTATGCTTGGCAAGTTTTAGTCTGCAGAATGAAGATCAAACATGAGTTATGGACTGAAGCTGATAAGAGGTTTAGAAGTAGAGAAACCTGGGACTTCTTTTTGATCCTGTTGGGACAGAGAAGAACAATGTACATACTTGTCTGCCACAAGACACAGTTCAGGTTGCATTGGGAAGTTTCATCCCAAAAGAGTCAGACTTGCTCATACACCTTAGATCATAAGAAAATACTGCATTAGAATTCTGTTTATTTAATTTTTTGTGTTTTTGTTTAAGTTATAAATCACTATATGTCAACATGTTTAGTTAAAAATCCTACTGAATAAGATGTGGAGTTAGAAATAGATCTGGACCTTCAAAACTGGGTTTATGTTTGTGTTGGGTTTTTTTTCCTTTGAATTTGATTACTAGATGCTTTTATGGAGTTAGAATTATATTTCAGTGACACAACTAATGAAAAACCTGAACTTAGATCATTCAAGTTTCAGAAAATGGAACCACATTTTTCTGAAACATGAAGTTGCTTTTCAGATCTTTGAAGCTGCAACACAGCACGAAGGCAATAAATTCTCTGTGATTCTCAAGACTAGCAGGAACGGCAAAAACATCTCTAGTGAATCGGGAAGAGGGGTGATAAATTCTGAAGGTCTGTGGTGCTTGTATTACCATCCTCCTTGGTGTTTTTACTAGATGGCGGTGGGCTGGAGGTATCCCTGGGAATGTGTTAAATTACCCAGATACTGGAATCCTTTTCCACTTAAAGTAGTGACAGCAGAGAAAGGAAGGACTGAATACATTTAAGAAACTCATTTTTAGTCCAAGCAGCCAGTGAGGTGTGAGAAAGACTGGAGTAAAATAAAAATGTTTTCTGACAGGAAAGGAACAGATTGGTTTTGTACAGAAGTAAATCAACTGCATAGAAGTTGAGTATATGGTGAGAATCAGCTACGTGGAAAGCAGCGCTCCCTAAATGACCTTTAGTTCCTCACAGCTAAGGGTTCGTCAGTTTAAAATTACTGCCTTGGATGAAAATGGCAAACCTAGCATGCACCTCTGGAAATATAAAAGAGTATTTAAAAGGAGCTTTCTGAGCACTTGGATAGAGGGGTGTTTGTAAAGAGGAAACCAGCTTGATAAATGAGAAATGAAGCTGCCTCATCCAAGCATGTATAATAGCTATTGCCATTCAATACGGCTGAAAGGTTTTTCCTGCAGCTAATGGAAAAAGCAGCTTTTACAGTGTCACTAATTTTGACAGAGACCTCAATGCCTTTAGTTGTCTCACACTTGAATGGGATGTGCAAATATTCTTTCATGGTCTCTTTTGTTTTCTTGGGTGTTAAATCCAAAATTACTGGCCTTTGGTGCTAAGACCACATTACTGGTAGTTACTTGAAAGGTTGTCTGTGGTTAACCTCGTTGCTGTCTTGACTTTAAACAATCCCGTCAAGTAATTTAATGTCTTTTCCTCCTATCCACATCCTTGGCAAAAGTAATCTTCATGATGAGACCATAGTTTTTTTTTTTTTTTTAAATTTAGAAAATAAACAAAACCCCCAAACAAAGCCCACACAACTTATTTCCTTTTCTAGTCTTCTTATCCTTCATTATATATAACATTTCCTTTATATTCCATTTGATCATAAATGCAATTGTAGGTGTCATGGAGTAGTGACTGGCTAAGGCTCAAGTTCACATGTGATTTCCACCCTTATGTTTAAGGTTTCACTGGAATCAATAAAATTTCGGTAGAGTTAGGAGCCTTAATACTTTTAATCTGGCCCTAAGTGTTCATGTGTTTTGAAGGACAAAAAAGTCCAAATATTTATTATAAAGTGTCAAAACATGAATGCTATGGAATGCTTTGAATCAGTGCAAGGTCTTTGAAGCCACTGGTGTGGTGCTAACTTTTTATGGGGTTTATCTGGCTTATCATCCGATGTTTTTGCAAAGAGAGGGTCGTGACAACCAACTTCAGACCCCTTTTCATCCTTCTATTCAAACTTTGCACTCTGAAGAAGTGTGTTTATTTTGTTTCATTTTTGACTCAATTATCTATTGTTTGTGCAATTCAGATATGCCATTATGAATATAGCGTTAATATGAAATGCTTGTTTCTTCATGTGTGCTGAGCCACCATGTTGAATTCTTGCATGCATTGTAAAATGACAAGTTCAGTATTATTGGGAGGCTCTGCCCCACTTGTTTTTTTTTACTTTAATCAAAAAGCAGAGCTATCTCAACGTAAACATGTTTGTTAAATTTAGAAATACAATGTACTAGATTCATCTGCCTTCCTCTGAAGTCTGGGGTGGGATTTTTAGAGATGTTAGACTAATTACATCCAAGTGGTTTAAGAAAAGCCACATGCAGCAATGTTTAGCTCTTAGTCTTTTCCATTAAGAAGTTTTATGTAAGGCCTCAACTAAGAGCATGAGTGTAGAGAATGAGCACAGGTTAGATGTATTCTGGAGTGTGTTGATTAACATTTTAGTTAGACATGTAACCGCTAAGAGAAGGAACAAGGTGTCTTTTTTGCCTGCTGCTCAGTAGAGGGGCTCTGCATAGGGGCAGCTGAGGGGGAACCGGAGAAGCCCAAAAAAATCAGAAGTGCCCCATGCATCAGAATACTTTACCATGACTCTTCTTCCAAAGCAAATCTCATGTCAGTCCCTGCCACAGAGTGGTAGGAGAAGTGGCAGAGTACGACTTCATTGCCCCAGTTTTCTTGATACATTTATTACCTGCTTTTAAACAAGACCTAACTACTTCTCTGGATTTTCCTCTGACTCTCGTTTTCTTTGCCTGCCTTTCTACAGTTTTTTTGTTTTACACAGCGCAGGGGACAGTGCTGCCATTGTCACTCATGGGTAAGTGTGTTGTCTTTAATTCTCTTGTTGATGGTTTTTTTTGCTAGGAGTCTGAAGGAGAGGCAAGCATATTTAGGAGACACATGTAAACTTTCCTTGTGATGTAGCAAGGATTTGATATCCCTCCCAGCTGCAAGGATTATAAGGTCACCAAGGAATGCAGTTTTCTCTGCTTCATGCTTCTGACATGACAAGGACCTTGTGTTAAAGCAAAATATGTTTTGCTGCTTGCATGAGTTGCATGCATGCACAAGTTTTTAAATATGCGCCTAATCTGCACACTAAATATTAAAGTTCCTTATAACAACTTGTGTTACTGGGTTTTAAAATGCACACGTCTCAACAGCACAAACAGGTTCTTGCAGTGACTCCACTTTTATTGGCTTGTTATGCAAAGAAAAGGATGGCAAGCTTTGTTACAGCCCTTGACTGTCTAGGAAATCTGGAAGTTGATAGATTTGATGTCTCAGGTTTTGTTCAGACAGTGCTCTTGCAATTCAAATAATTACATTGCCCAATACAGAGAAAAAACAATTTTCAGAAACAACAATCTGAGTTGGCCAGAGGGTAAGTACTTTTATTATACACAGAGGAAACATGAAACCTTGTAGTCCAGGAAAATAGAGAGATCAGAGTATTCTGTCATACAGATGTAAGACTAAGAAAACATACCTGGCCTCAGTTTTCTTAGACGTCAGCACAGGATTTTTTTCCTCCATAAGCATAATGGATGGGACTCTACACAGTTGCAAAAAAAGGATTTAGTATTAGTCAGTTTGTTCTATAGAAAAAAACCTCTTAGAATTGAGACTAGTAAAGTACACATTCAGGGTTACACCTGTCCATCTTGTGTTATACTCAGATGAACGCAATCAAGTTGACTGCGAAGGAATTTGAGAACTAGTGTTACAGCCTTGGCATTGGAATAAGACCTCAGTCTTCTACAGTCTAGAGACAAAGTCACCTGGGTCTAGTTCATCCAGAAACTTAGCCCGCACTATCTTTTGAAACAGGCTTCTAACAAGTTTTAATTGTCTTGATGAAAGATTGACTTTTTTTGTGCAAAGTAGCAGCTGAAAAAAATGCCAGACTCCTTCACAGAAGATCTAACAGGTATTCTTAAACAGCTTATTTGTGAATGGTAACCTTAAAAAATCAGGAGCAATTATCCTTCATCATCAGCACAATCATCACTGTGTCAGTGGTCATTCTCAGAAATATCCAGCAGGGCTGAACCCTGGCCTCTGTACCAAGTAGTGGTGCAGTTCCTGCTTCAAAGAGGTTACAGTTCTGGTCAATGAGATTGATGCACTGGTTTGGGTGGGGGAAAGTTGTGTGATTATATGAACATGTTTTATTCTGTGCTGACTGTACACACAAAGTAGCTTTCCATCTTCCTGGCTGCTTTGAGTAGGAATCTGACATTCTTACAACTGAAGGTGTGTTAAGGAAGAGAACCAATAGAATGACTTGCAGAGATGAGGTTGGGGGTGACATAATTGATACAATGAAGGGAAATTATTTTGTCAGATGGTGTTTCCAGCAGCATTGACAAGTGAGTGCAAAGTTACAATGGCACTGTGGTTTAATATCTGGGCAGCAGCTCTGGTAGCCTGGTCTAAATGGGTGTGCAGAAAGGGGTCACTCAAAGTGGAAAAGAGAATGGGGAAAAAAATGTTTACAGTTTGACTAGGAGGATCCTTTCAATTTCAGCTGTCCCTGGACATCCATGCAGAGATGTCAGAAAAGACAGATGAAGAAGTGAGAATAGATAGAGGGAGATAAATAGGTCAGTAGAAGCGAGGTACATTTGCAACTTATTGGCACACAGGGCACAACAGCAACAGAGGGACCCGGACAAAAACAGACTTGGATGGAGGTATTTTGCAGAGGGGGAGAGGTTGGAGGCTGATAGCATACCCAGAGGAGGCAGTCTGGACAACCTGGATTTGAATGATCTGCATCACAAAAAGAGCCAAACGTTCCAGTGTTGTGGATTTTCTCCTTTTTTTTTTTTTTTTTTTTTTTATTTTTTTTTTTTAGTGAAATTACAGGCATTGACCCCAGCAGCTGAAAAGCCTGCTGGATGAGTTTCTCTGTGGATAGAAGGGAAAATCTGTAGTCTGAGAAAAACATTATATGTGACAGCTTTGACAGAGGGCTCATGAAATCACAGGGAACATGGACACAATACAGCACTTGGGTTATCCTCTCTGCCCACCTTTATTTTGCTACCACTAACTGCCTCAGCCTTAGCTGGCCGGTACCCAGAACCACAAAAAAAAAAAAAAAGCATATAAACATTCTCTGCTAGGTGAACTTTGTATGGAAAAGCCCATAAATATCACATTAATTACCTGAAATTTCTTATGCTGCCTGCATCTTAAGAGAGTGGCTATCGCCTTGCAGTGTGTGACTCAGGGTAGGATTAGATTTGCTGTAGATAAGCAGCCGGTAGGCTGACCACGATTCTGTATTATGCAGGTGTTTCTATGGCGTGCTGCTATGTGCTTGGTGCTGGTGGATGGTGATAATAGATCTGCCTGGAATACAATCGTGTTGTGGTTAGATCGGTTTCCTCAGAAGGAAACCAAATACAGGATGAGAGTAACAGAAAACTGCCTTTAAAATAACCTCTGACAGTCTGCAGATTTCTGTGACATCTTAATGTTCACATTGCACAATAAAGGGGGTAGACTGTAGCTATTAATGCTGGGGGAACTATTGTTAAGGACTTTAACTTGCTCCATGATGTAGTGGATGCTTAAGCTGCAAGTATCTGTATATTGTTTGTTCCTGCTTTGGCTTGGGAAGTGCTGCTAATGTTTACTCCTGGGGAGAGCTTGGCCCTGGGGGACGGGAGCAGAGGAGTAACAGGAACTCTGAAGTATGGCAAGAGCCCAACTGGAATCCCCCACTGGAGAGGGTCCAGCACACGTGCAAGGCACTGCTTCCCTGCAGTGTTTCTTACCGCCGTATGCTGAGGACTCTCTTCTGCAGAATTTTGCCTGTGTCAGGCATCTTTAATATTTTTGCAAAGCATCTTAGGTGGCAGAGGAGAATGCTTCTTGCTTCAGGCTCTTCTCCTGAGATGGAGTGATGAAAGAATGACATGCTCAAGATACTGCTATCCTTCTTTTAAATGTAAATCAGGGTGGTTACGTATTTGCATAAAAGATGTCCATCTAGTAAATCAGGAATCAAGGTGTAGTTCAACTGAACCATTTTCTAGCAATCTGGATTTGAGATGAAATAGATTATTGTAGCTAGACCTTCATGCAGAAAAAAAGTGATCATGCTCTCCAGATCAGTGACAGGTATTGGTCTCCTTTTATGGATCAAGAAGCAGCCTAGAGTTTTTACGAAGATGATGGACTTGAGTAACAATTCATCAATGCATTACTTCAGTTAGAGACATCTTTAAGGCTCTGTGAGGAAGCTTTGACAATTTGTTACTATTTGCTATTCTACTTTGTTTAACCTAATAGTCATCTGACCAGTCCTCATTAGTCTCCCCATTGGATATGCATATAGGAGTCATAATCTGTGTGTTATTGGACAGATCATAGAATCATAGAATGATTTGGGTTGAAAGGGACCTTAAAGATCATCGAGTTCCAAGCCCACTGCCATGGGCAGGGACACCTCCCACTAGGCCAGGTTGCTCAAAGCCTCATCCAGCCTGGCCTTGAACACCTCCAGGGATGGGGCATCCACAGCTTCTCTGGGCAACCTGTTCCAGTGCCTCACCACCCTCACAGTAAAGAATTTCTTCCTCATATCTAATCTAGATCTGCCCTCTTCCAGTTTAAATCTATTACCCCATGCCCTTGTAAAAAGCCCCTCCCCATCTCTCCTGTAGCCCCCTTCAGGTACTGGAAGGCTGCTGTGAGGTCTCCCTGGAGCCTTCTCTTCTCCAGGCTGAACAACCCCAACTCTCTCAGCCTGTCCTCATGGGGGACTTGAAGTCAGAATTGGACTTCCCAATAAACTCTGGTGCCAGCAACTGGTTGGAAATATGTCAACGATGCTTCTCAGTCAAGAGTGCAGTAGCTTTGAGTCTGCACAAGAAGCACAGGCAAGTCACAGGAGATATTGGTAATTTCAAGTAGTTACTGGATTCAGTGTTTCCTTACCAGGTTCACTCGTTAGGAGGAATATGCACTTAACTCAGAAGCTATTGACCTAAGGCAGCTCTAGCATTTTAATAATAGCAGCTGCAGACAATGTCAGAAAGCCTTGTTTAATGTTTTTAAATATTAGTCTCTTGGAAGAACATATGATGATATCTAAAATATTTTCTTAACTGAATAATATGAATAATTTCAACTGGAAGAAAACTCCAGTACAGTAAATCCCTCTATGTGAGACTTAGTGAATGATCTCACAGAGGAGAAAACCCACTTGTTTTCACCTCTGCACTGCATGAGTTTTCAAAAAATCTTTACCTTCAAGTCAGCCAAATTCAACTGAATACATCTGTCAGTATTTGGTCTTGACCATCCCTTATTTCATTACCTCCTGGGCTCAATAAACCACAACCGCTAAAGAGAAAGCTAGTGAAAATGGCAGTTAGAGATGTCTGGTCAGTTATGAAGAGCAAGAGGTTATCGGAGGATCTGCCAAACATAATAGCCGGTTAATTCTTTTTTTCTAAGGCTACCTGGGAGCTTACATGTCTCTCTTACTTCACAAGTCATCCAATGAAAACAAGGCTTTCCTCACCAGAGTAGAAATAGTTGTACCTAATAGTCCAGACACTCCAGATATAGAGAGTCCTGTCACCCACTGTGTCGTTATGTGTAGGTATGCTAAGAGGATGAATATGCAATAAAAAGTCCACTTGTGTGGAACCCTGCATAATGTTCTGCTTTAAGTCAAAATTCAGAGAAATCTGACAGGCTATAAAGTACAATTAAAACTGAGCACACCAGTAATAAGAAGCCACAAAGCATGCATAATCATGAGATAAATGACCTCAATGGACAGATGATGATGAGCCAAGGAGAAGCCAAGGTCAATTATCAGAACTTCTAATTTTAATGCTATAATTAATAATGAACATTTCCAGAAAGAATGTTTAAAGAATAATTGTATTCTGGTATTAAAACCTGTTAAACGTTAAACTTATGCAATTTATGCAAATTAATCTGATAAGAAGAGACAATTAAGGTTTATAATTAACAGATAAATACAAATGATCCAGTGATGAAGGTCTTGGTTTCTCCTCTGTCTTATGAGACAATGTAATTGATTTTTATAAATGCTCATTTATATGCACTGCTAACCATTAATACATTGAAG
This sequence comes from Pterocles gutturalis, assembly GCF_000699245.1. Classification (NCBI taxonomy): domain Eukaryota; kingdom Metazoa; phylum Chordata; class Aves; order Pterocliformes; family Pteroclidae; genus Pterocles; species Pterocles gutturalis. Next base: position 74,802 of record NW_010139175.1, on the reverse strand, counting down.
AGATCATTTATTAAATTAAACATGAATAGTGGTGTATGCAAAGAAAGTACCCGAGTTTTCAACATCTTAAAGATGAAAAGGAAGCAGGAAGAAACCAAAGCTTTGAATGCAATTTTGCTTTGGTTTTTTTTCCAACAACCTTTGACATGCCAAGTACGAGGTATAGGAAAAAAGTTTAGTGGAGACAAACAGTCTTTGTTCAGTGAGTCTTTACGTGACAGTAAGAGGGATTTTTGGCACAATCCTTGCTTTTTAACATTTGTTCTCATGGACTAGAAGTAATGTGCATTCTTATTTTACTTTGCCTTGCTGTGTTTTTTCTTTGTGTTCTTGTACGAGAAGATGGCACGTTCACCTTGGAATGAAGCTGCTTGTAACAGGGCAGGGGGAGTTTTTCAGGATGAGTGTGCTCACTTTGCATTCTCTTAGTCACCTCCTTACTTTCTGAGGTGTTATGTTGACTGTGTGCTTATTTAAGAGTTGTTGATTTCTCCTTTTTAAAATGTACGATGGCGTTTTGCCAGCTCCTGTACTTATGAATAAGTGTGGTAAGTCTCTCTCCTTTCTTATTTTTGAAGCTCAGTATTAGTGGGAGTTTTGAACCAGCTATAAAAAGGGATGCATTCCATGTTATTTTTTGTATCCACCCTCAGAACTGTAATACTATCTAGCTTTGCAAATGCAGCTGCAAACTTTAGTTACAATTAATTACATGTAGCTTAATCTTTCACAGCTCTTCTCCTCTCCTCCTTTATTTTCCAAGGGTGAGGTTGTTGGCTGAACTGCAGCAAAGCAGGTGCTTGCAAGGCAGCCCCAGGGAAGTGTCTCCCAATGGCCCAAAGAGAATCTTAAAGGGTCAAGGAAGGAGAAATGAAGCAACCATACTGCTAGAACAGATTTGATTACCTCTAAGATTAAATTTCAAACAAAAACATCAGAGATCTTTGTAACATCTAAATATAATTACAGTCTGTTTTCAAAAGATACTCAGTAATTTTTCCCCCCCATTTTTCTCCTGACTTCTGTCCTTAGCATTGTAGCCTGTGTTGAGTTGCACTCTGTGGAACTGACTCAGGAGGTCAGTACCACGGGAGCTTTGAAAAGTACAGAGGCTTTTGGAGGCATAGGCAAAATTTGCACCTACTGATGCAATCAGTGGAAAATCCGTGGTCTTCCGTCAAAGAGTGATGTGATCTGCTGACGTCAGTGGGGCTTCTTGATCTAAATCCATGCAGAATTCAACTTAAAAAGACACACATTCATTTTTTGCCCTCAGCAGATATGATACAGCCCAGTGTATTCTTCTGAACACATTTCCTGTGCTGTCACAGCCAAGTAAAGAACAGCACACTTTTTGTCTTCTCACACAGATCATCTTCTAACACAGATTAGCTGGAGATATTCACCATAAATCAGAAATATGGCCCCCTGCTTCTAGATGTGACTATGATATGCTTCCCCCCGGTTCCTGATTTCCTTGAACAAAAAGCACTGTTGACAATTTGTGATAATTCCACAGTATCTAGCATGCTGCTGATGTAGGCATTATAAAATAAGCATGTCCGCTTTCAGTGGTACATTCAAGAAATGTCTGTACACATAATTGTTTGTTGGACAATAAGCCCAAGTGGCAGAGTTTGTTCAGTCTGATGCAGATTTGCCCCCTCCTGGGAGTTTCATATTTCAGTCAGGCCCTCTGCAAAGTGCGGTGACGGCAAAAAGCAGCCTCTCGCGTCTCTTGCCTGCTCATCAAGTACATCAATTCTCAGAATGTGAGAATGGCAAGCTACTTTTAATGCTTTTTTTCAGAGGCCTTTTGCATTGCTTTTTAATCCTAAACAGCCAAATGTGTGGACAGAAAGCACGATTAGGAGGAGGAGGTTATGTCAGAGTTGGACCCACCTGAGACTCCCAGGGCTTCCTAAGCCCCTGGTGTGGCCAGAGCCAGCTGGAGCAGAAGTGTAACATGGCAGGGGTCTCTGTGCTTGGGGTAGAGCTGGGCACTGGAACAGCCTGGCAGGTGATGGGCTGCAGCCCAGGCAGCAACCCTTTCAGGCTCTGTCAGGGTTTCAGCGGGACTTCTGTTGCTCTTGCAGTGATTCAGCATTTTGCAATGAAACCCCCTTTCACTGGGAACTTGCAGATTGATTCTAGTGACGAGTATCTGTAAAAGGTCTAGTAGGCAATTCTCTTGGGAATTTTTCATGTAAAGCCTTTTTTTGTTTCAAGTCTTTAATGAGCCTTAATGTAGTTAATAGATTTGTAGTGAAAAAACTTATTACCTTTGATTCTGGAGATGAAAGTGCAGATATTCCCAAAATGTAATTACATAGCAGATGCTGCCTTTGTATTAAGATGCAAGATTGTGGCTTTGATACCAAAAAAACCCGGCAATTTCAGGACACTTTTTAAAAGTGACCTACGACATTTTCTGTTCCTTCCTACACCCCCCCCCCCCCCCCCCCAAGGTACTAGGGTTTTATATCTATCCATATTCAACTATAATAACTTTTAAAAACAGACTCTAGAGCATGTAGCCTCTTCTGGAGGCCAAGTACTCTCTGCAAACAATCAGTAAGACCAAGCTGTGGCCCCTCTCCTGTCCTAACAAGACAGATCACATCCTGAGCATGTCTTTTTCCATTTCTACTTCCATGGAAATCACGTAGCAAGGACTGCTTTTAAAATTATCCTTCCTGGATGAAAATGCTATAACATCAAGTCCCTGACAAATGTTCAGCCTGTTGAGTTCACAGAGTGGGTTCTTGGCTTCTTCAGAAGCCTGGAAATGTTTGTTCTTTGCTGCTCAGAAATCTGGGTGAAATGATAATGCAGGATGCAGTCCAGTGTGAAAATGGTTGTTAGGGTCTGCTAGAAAGGAGTAAAATCTCAAGACATCCTTGCCTGTATTCAAACCTCTTCTTTATAAAGCATAAGAGGTCCAAAATAGTGTTTTATTTTTCCTATGGCTGTTTTTCACATTAGTACCACCTAATGTGAGTGATTTGCTAGAATCAGTAGATGAGGAAGACTACACCCAAAACTCCCAATCTTTCGTGCATGCCAGGAAGAGTTTTAGGGCTGCCAGCTGCACATAAAACATTTTTATGGAAATAAGACCAAACCCAAATGTCAGTGACAAGCTATAAACAGGAGAGCAAGGTTCTGGTGATGGGAAGGGCCGTTTGACTTTGTGGTAGTGGCACAACTTAATGAAACACAGTGGGACTGGGTCAGTTGGTATACGTGAAGGAATTCTGGGTTATGAAGCTGGCTTGCCCCAGCTGAGCATCTGTTTGTCAAGCTGGGCAGAGGCAGTGAGTCGCCACTCTGACCCAAGTCTGTCTGAGCATGTGTGAACACAGCAAATACCAGTTGGGTATTTTTGAAGAGTGAGGAAGAATATGTCTGCAAGATGCTTAAAGCAAGGGAAATTTCTAATACATAATACCAGAAATATATTTAGACAGTAAATAGATAGGGATTTTTTACTAATTAAGTGCTAACATATTTATTTCTCTGAACTGCTGTATGACAATATATGATTATTGTTATTTTCTGAACCCGTTGGTTACTTCTGATATGTATAGTACCTCATCAGTCTCAACATGCTTTGTTGTAGTTTTTAGTTACAGGATGGGAATTAAAATTAGAGGTATTTAAATTTGGAAAGCATTAACACTTTGGAATTTATTTCTATGTTATGTAAAACCAGTATTTCAGAAATTTCCTATGAAATTGCAAATCTGTTTAAATGTTGATAGAAAACCTTTGTTTGAAATTTCATGAAAGTACTGGCAATTGTTCATTGCATTTCAGTTTTATAGTTTACATAATCCATTTTGAGAAAACATCAGCCTTCTTCATTTCAGCCACCAGGAGACACTTGCTGTACAGGAGTGATAAGGTGCTTTAGTTAACATAAAGCAAAAGCTGCCCAGAATGATTTGAAGAATAAAGTACAGCTGACAGCACTGAAATTGTTATAATGGGCCATATTTCAGCCATACAGTAAGCTGGAGGGAACCTGTTGAGGTCATTTAGGTCTGACATGCTGCTCAAAGCAGGGCCAACATCATGGGTAGCTCAGGTTGCTCAGCCCATGCCGATGGGCTCTCCCCTCCACAGAGGGCGATCCCTCTCCAGGCAGCCTTTTCCAGTGTGTTACTACTCTTATTGATGTTTTTTCCACCCTTGTATACAGTTGGCATTTCTCTTGTTGTGACCTTTGCCTCAAATCTGTCACTGCGCACCTCTGCGGAGCGTCTGTCTCTGGCTTCTCGAGCTGCTGTAGGTGATGGAAGCAGCTGGAGTGCTGCTCTGACTAATGCACCGGGAAGAAATGTCAACTGCTACTGCTGCTTAAGTGCAACAAACAGGAGGGCTTCCCTAAGGTAACATTTTGAATGAGATTTTCAGTTTCCAAGACAATATTTACTTTTAAATTCTATTTTTTTAAAAATTTATGAAATGGAGTCTCAGCATTTCTGAAGTTTTCCATGGATTAAAAATAAGAATTTTAACATTTTTGGAAATTTCTCATTCATATATCAGAAAAAAACCCCAGTATTGTTTCAGGCTGGGTGCACACTGTTTTTCCGCTAAGGGCAGTAAATGAGTGCAGGGCATCTTATTGTGCCTTTTAAAATTCTTCTTCACTGCCTCACCGAGGACACCTGCAGCTACACCACAGAGCTAGACCTGTGCTAGCCCTGGGACCAGAGCAGGATGGCTTTGCCCCAACAGAGCAGTGCTTGGCCAAAGTGCTCCTTTGAGGCAAGGGTAATTATTCCACTTATCAGTCAGGGCTAATTGGCTGGATCCAACCCCATGTTAAAGCAGCTGTAGTGTTTCTGGCACCTGGGCCAGTACCTGTGCATGGCAGCATGCTTGGAGGTGCACGTGGCCTGTTCACAGGGACCAGAGGTGTTTGTGAAATGGGGATACCTGAAGCCCTATCAGAAGCTACATGTGTCCTGCACCAGGGATTCAGCATTTTTGGGGAAGAGACTGCTGCTCCTGCAGAGCACAGCAGGGCTAAGGCCGGCTGGCAGTGCTGTAGGGGAGGGTTGCTTCCCCTCCCAAATTCCTGTCACAGAGCCAGGAATTGTCTTTCTTCCCCGGCTGGTGTCTGGGCCTCATTCCTCTTCTCATCTCTCCACTGGCAGGAGACAGAGGCTGCTCCTCTGCTTCTCACACCAGAGGCACACGTGGGAAAGCACGGTGAGGTGAAAGCACAGGGCTGCTGCACAAGGGGCATTGGGGCTGTCTGCGAGCGGCTGGTGCCAAAGGAGAGAGGGGTCTGAGCCCCGATCGGAAGCGGTAGGAGAAAGGTAGAGAGGGGGAAAATGTAAAATCTTTACCCAAGAGATTGCTCTTGCTCAGGCAGATGTTGATGCGAGTTTTACTGGTGTTTTCAGTGAACTTCAGAAAGGCCTTTTGGCTTTCTGAACAAACAGCTGGCTGTTCATTGTAAACTACTAATTTAAAAAGTAGTATTATGAGATGTTCTCTACGTGACACAGAAAAGTGAAAAAAAGTCCACTTTTAATGCAACAACACTTATTTCTGCACTGAATGCTTCACTCTGGTTAGGGGAGGATCTTCAGCGCATGTTTACATTCATGTTTCTATCCAAGCATTGTGGTTTTGCCTGCGAAGAGATTTTTTTCTCTTTTTGGCACGAATGTGCCAGTTTATTCTGCTTTGAGCAATTTAGTTGAGCTGCAGCACAGGTTTGACTGACTCTTCACTCCTGCAGCATGGCTGTAAATCACTGCGAGATGCTCCTGGAGGCACGTCAGCCATGCAGAGTGCAGTTTCTGTACAGAGGTGGGGAGAGGAGTTCCCTTTGATCAGCCCGGCCCTGAAATCTGAACGTGGCTTCAGCTGGGAGGCCACAGCCATGTGAGGGTAGAAGTTCAATTCCCTCCTTCCAGAGGATTGCTTGTGTAGCTGGTTCACAAATATTCAGTGTTCACTTGTTAAAAATTTTAGCTGCTGCAGCGCTGTATAATTTGGGATTCCACTGGAGATCCTAGCTGTCCTGTTAATTTATGTAAGAGTGGGCTCGGTGCTGTTATGTTAACTTCAGAATGGAAACATGAACCCTTGAGATCAGCCTGAGTCAGATGGGCAGTAAGAAGAATATTTGATTTGTTCCAAGAGGGTTTGTGAATTGGACATCTGGCTATGATGACATGAACCAAGACCTTATTAGTTTTGCCAGTGAATTAAATAGCCAGTTTTAAAGAAATTAGTGTCTAAAGAGGAAAAATTTCTTGATAAGTGATTGATACCTAAGTGAACTAGTTAGTAACTTAGTGGGGGTCTGACGTGTTATCTTCTTGCATTTAGCAGGGGAAAGAAATAAGGCCAAATTCTCACATAATCTTCAACTCAGTTGCAACACTTTCTCAGTTAAGATTGCGGGCTGTGCTTTCATGTACTGGTTGTTTATTGTTTGCTTTCAGGCAGTTGAAACTCAGGTCTATTTATTGTGTTTTAGCAGGCAAGAAACATCGGAGTGGTAAGGCAGAACTCTTGACAGATGCTTGAAACAGAGTCCTTCTAAGTTTCAAAATGTAACATATTGAAAAAAGCTAGTTTTCCTTTTCTCTTCTACAATTAGACGACCAGCAGAGCTGCAGAAACATCCAGCATGAAGATTGTAGCCCCAGTCACATCCCACTGTTACCCTCCCTGTTGTCTTTCAAACAGTTGGCCTTTGCAACGGACCAGGAAAGATATAAGAACAGAAAATGTGGAAGTGAAAATTTTTGTGTAAGGAAAGTGGGAAACATCAAAAGAATTTGACATTTAAATATAGTTTTTTGGACAAAACTCTGACTTGTTTGTGTAGAGGTAGATACCTTCCCCTTTGCTCCAGCCCCACCTTCCCCCTGCGGTATGCAGGTCTCTGAATCTGCCACAATGTGCCACCTGCTTCTACAGGCAGTGTCTAAGCCCCAGCACTTAATACCTTAAAATGATTGATCTACACATATTCTGTTCCCAATTTCCACAAGATGTGCATTCCTTAATGATGTGGTTTTTTCCTTGATATACAACCTATTGACTTTCTTCCAGGTAAGTTTTAATTAGGTTGTTAGCCAGGACAATTTAGCTTCAAGTACCTGAGCAGATGATTGGATTCTTTAACCTTTCAAGAATCCTATTTGTTCTCTTCAACAACAGATTTAAATCCTTACTGTTCTTTGTATAACCAAGAGATGTTTTTCTAAAAAGCAGTCCATGGAAAGCATTATTAGTACTCACCAGGTATGGAGCATGTGGTGAGGGCTTGGTTCTTTTAGATATCTGTAGACACTTACATGTTTTATACCACAAATTAAAGCATCCGTATTGGCCTTTAAGTTTTCAGCCTGTCACTTTAGAATGCCTAAGACAAATGAAAACAAGACAAGGAAACCTCTAAGTAGGAGAAGTTAGAGATGTATCTTTTTTTCTGGCTCAGCACTTGTGAAGATTTGTTTTCAACCAAAGAACTAACTGCTCGCTTTAAGGTCTCCTGCATTTCTTCTTAGGCTTTTCACAAGGTATATTGTGCTTGAGTGGTGGTGGTATGCCAATGGTTTGATGTTGATATCTGCAGCAGCACGTATTTTTAATTTTCTGCAGAGTCTTGAAAGCACACTGAGCTCCTTAAGGAATCCAACATACCCCTTCTATGCTTGTCTGCAGGAGCTCAGAATGAAAGCAGGCATTTAGGAGCTGCAAGACAAGTATCTGAAGCTAATCAGTCAGTCAGGTGTGGCTGTTTATTTTGCTCTTCTGCTTTTCTCCTGGAAGAGAAATACTTTGTGCATAGGGCTCACACTTGGGGGGAATCTTTATCATGATAACTCGTTAGTTCTTATCTAAAATCAAAATACTATACTTGATTTTACTTGTGTAATGCCCTGCTTTTAATATTGTAATGTATGGTTTCATTGTCCCGGAGAGCTGGAGTGAGGAGCTGGTAAGAACATGGCTGTGCAAGTGCTTCTGCACATGTGCAGAGGTGGGAGCTAGGCAGAACTGGGGTGTTATCTTATTGCCTCTGGGATGTACAGATCTGTTCTGGAGCTTGCTATGATTATTTATTTATGAAGAAACATACTGGAAGACCAAACTCAGCACCCTCAACAGGACTGGGAATGGGCTGAAGCCAGGCCTGGGATGGGGAAAGGTTTTGAAAACCAAATCTGACTGTGCTACTAATTTATGCAGAACTGAGATGTACTTGCTGTGCCCCAGTGCTGGCACCACTATGTGTAGGTACAGGCTGCGGAACTGTCTCCATAGTGACTAGGAACTGCCCGTTGCTATCCTAAGGGCTTTCATATCGGAGGGCCTTTGCTGGAAAAATTTTCAAATCAGTTGAAATGGCTGGGATGCCATTTGCCTCAGATGCCAAGCAGCACAATGACATGTTTTACATATTGGATCATGATTAAAAAGAGAGAGATCTCTGTCATTAATGAGTTTGTAACAATAATGTCTCTGTTTTAGCACAGAAAAATATTCAAAATTTATGTGAGGATGTAGTACTAACAAAAGAGTCAATATGAGGAATTTCTCTTGACAAAAAATTTCAGTTTAAAAGTTGCTCATAATATTCCAAATATTACTCACTTGTTGTACAGTGTTTAATAAGAAACAGGGGACTTTAAAGTGTACTGAGAAGCAGAAAAACTTCTTTACCTGTGTTTTATATGCAACAGTTTTGAATTCTAACTTGAGGGAAAACACCCCAAGTGGATCTAGAAAGCCAGAACTTTGGTCTGCGTTGCAGCCAGGAGGCACATGAGAAGTGCTAGTATTTACACAGAATATTATTCAATATCCAGTTATGTAAAGTCTATTAATAATCTCTAAGATCCTTCTCCACTGTTTCTGAACTGACCTGAACACCTCTGTAGTCTATGCTTAACTAGACTTGTTTGGCTCCCTTCCTTGGCTCTAGATTTTTAGCCATTTAACCCCTTTTTTGGCTGGAGCGCTGTTCAAACCGAGTTGTCACCTGGGGAGATCTGGGAAAGATTTCTAAAGTTTGCATTGTAAGCGCTGTTTCTAGATATAGTTCAGTTTATATTTGTAAATTATGCTATCCTCATGCTGTGGCACTACCCACTGTAGTCCTATGTGTGTCTATAGAAGGACTATGCATTGCAGGCAGCTAAAAGTGCAGAGTGAGAACAGCACCCCAAGGAAGAGGTGGACACAACTGTTATGTCATTGTTCCTGGAAGAAATGTGCTTGAGATGCTCAGAACTGTCATGAATTCCTGAGGCAGATCTTCAGAAAAAAACAGAAGTTGAAAAGTGAGACACACAGGAGATGAATGGCACCCAGGGGTGGGAGTTAGGGATGCCAAAGTCCCGTTTTGGGTCTCAGACTGAAGAGCCGTTTTCCTGTGTTCTGTTTACAAAGCCTGGGAAGCACTGTGGTGCATGAAGCATCAAATCTGCTGAGATAACTGTTGGAAGGTATATAGTAGACAAATCTCACTGTATTCTTGCATGTTCTTTAAGTGTATTAGTGTTGTTTGCCATGTGCTGTTCATCCAGTCAGCACTGCCATTTTATCTGTTTGTTTGCTTCTGGTAAGTTGCTAAAAGAGGCTCAGAACAAATGGCTATTGTGCAGGGAGCAACACAACGGATGGGGGAAACAAATCTGTTTAGCCATTCCTGTAAATGCTAATGAGTTCAGCTAGATAATACTTCAGTTTTTAATTCAGATGTACTGTTATACACTGGTTCCCTGAGCACTACTTGTACAAATTTTATCTGTCTTGGTAATAAAACTGACAGTAAAATGGGTGTTCTGCTTGTTAAATTGCTACAAGTGCTGCTGTAACAACTGAATTGCAGCAGGTACAAACAATGGTGCGTGCTGGCATGGCTACCCAAGCTTTATAACTCTCAGACACAGAGGCAAGGTGCCAGAAAGCCAGTGGTTGCACCTAGTTCTACAGACTGTACATAAAATACCAGATACCCTCTTGTTATCTAAAATAGAAGTACAATAATTAAAAGAATTATTGAAATTTGGCAGTGAAATCATCCAGGTCGGAAAACTTTTATTCATCCCTCTATGTGCATAATTTTAAATGGAATCTGGATTGTGCCATGCTTCTTATGTGAATCTCAGAAATGTCATCCTCCCCCTTGATTAGCTCTTTGTGCTGCAAAACCTCAACATTAAAAATAAATCAAGGTAAAGAAGATCAGGACACAATTCCCAAGTCTATCTTAATATAGGGAAATTGTTTAAGACAATGTTCCTGCTAGCTGTGGGTATTTCGATGCTTAATTGTCCAGCCAAAGATGTCTACAGCCTTGCTGACAGCAGCAGGGTTGTAGAACAAGCCTCCCTTTGAGATTCTTTAGTCTTTTTCCCTCTCTGCAGGGAGAAGATTGAGGTGATTAAATGAGCTTTTTTTCTTTTTTTTCTTTTTTTAAATTTTTTTTGGTGAAACTTTATTCTCTGAAAGATAATGTTTTGGTCTTCTTAGATCCAGGCTGAAGTTGCCAAATTTAAATTCCAATTTCATTAACTTTTTCTGGAAGGGGAAGATGTGAGGTGAGAGAAATGAGTTTTCACTTGCAGTCATTCAGCGGTTTCAGCTTTTGGGCAGGAAGGGAAGCCCCAGGCTCCATTCCTGGCCCAGCCACTAGATCTCTGTTTTTGCTCAGGAGTGATGGGAGGAAGATGCGCTGTGGTGGGGCCCTCCCATGAGGTGGGCACGAGGCCTGCTTTCCAGCTGAAAAAACTGTCAGATGTCACAACTGGCAGCGTTATGGCAGTGGCTTCAGTAAGGGGCAGCCCTGGCCCCGCGGACTGCTGCTCCTCTTGGCCACTCGAATGTGTGTCTGCATGTTTGAACAGAGGGTGACAGGATCCCTCTGCGTGTGGCTGAATGTGTGCAGGGGCTGGTGGGCAATGTCAGGCCTCCACAGGGGGAGGAGGGCTCAGGGGAGCGAGAAGATAGGGGGCCACGGTCAGAGGAGGGGTCGCGTCCACCCGTGTCAGTCCAAGTGCGTGGGATGGTTCGTGGAGGGAGAAGTAGCCTCATGTCTTCTTCACAGCCCCGCTGACATCCTCTCCTCCTTTCTTGTCTGAATGTAGTTATTGGTTTTTGTTGCATTATTTCAAGTGCATCTAGTATTCTCCATTTTGAACTGAATGAATAATTAAATTCAACCCATTTTTTTTTTTTATTATTTCGGCAAGAGAAGAGAGGGGTTTTTTTGTGTTGGTTATTTTTGTGGCTTGATACATAGCAATTTCTCCCCTGCTCTCCCTCTTTCGTATACCTACTTGATGAATTTACAAAGTAGTTCTCTGTACATAAATACAAAGCATTGGCAGCTCCACTTGCTTTCAGCTGGAGCAGTCCGTGCCTCTGGACTACTGTTGTGTAGGTATACCAGGCTGTAGTGATTCTCAAGCGATTAGTGAATGCATCTCACAGTGAGCCTTCACAGCTGTTCCTCAGTTTCCCTACCCATAAAATGAAGATAAAGTATCGTAAAGATGGAAAAGCATTTTTGACAGCTTTGGATAGAAAGAAATAGAAAATTGCAGTGTTTCCTAGCTTCATTTTTTCTGCTAACTAAATCAGAGGGACTTGTTAACAAACTTACTGTTACCTAACTTTTTTCCAGCCTTTTTTCCACTTCTCAGCCATTTTAGTCTGAGGCTGGAAGAGGCAGGTATAACACCCTGTGTAAAGGATATAAACATATGAGAAATAATGTTGAAAATGATTAAAAGGAAGGACACACATTGTATACCCAACTGCTGGGTCATTGCCAGAGCTACTGGAAACTTTAACATAAATATTAATATAGCAGGCACTTTAATTAGCTGCGCCCTTCAATCACTAGTTGTTTGGCCCCTTGGCCTCCATCTTGAGCCTTCATAGAATAGGATGACCCCTGCTTGTCAAGTCAGATTTCATTCAATTTATCTAATTGCTTTTGGGACCATTTTAATACACGCTCCACAGAGTGCTAAGACTGCCCAGTTCTGACTCCATTCCTGGACTCAAATCTCTAACACAGGATGCAAAATGCACATCAGAGCTTTGTCTTAACATATGCACAGCCCACTTTAAGCTGCAGCTCTTACTAGAGATTCCTCACTTCCAGTCAATGGAAATAGCTGGGAGCAACTGGACTTAATTTTTCTCCTGTTAATGCTTTGCCTTTTTACTTCTGTCTCCCTCCCTCCAAGGATGGTTTTTGTCCAGAGTTAATGGAAGGAAAAATTAAAAAACTGACTAAGAGCGTATCACTGAAATGTAACCTTTAGGGAGGTCCTGGTACTGGTGCAAAAACACTGTTCTCTAGTAGCAGTGCACATTTCAACTTAAAGTAAGGTTGTTTTACTTATCTATTGTGCAAATTCCTTAGTAGTAGTCCACAGACTTCAAGCTCTCTGCAAATTGCATGTTAAAAGAGTCTCCTGTAAAATGCAGTGCTAGGACTTTATGAAACTTTCATATTTAAAACACTGTTCACTGATTTAATCTTGGATGAAAATGGATCAGTGTAATATACTGAGGTGTAACACTACATTCAAACTCCCCTGACTTTAATACAGTTGTCAGATCCACCTTTGTCTGTTTTCTAATCTTCCTCCCTAAACAAGGTTCGAGCTGTTTTTAAGACAGGCCTAGTGTGACCAAAGTAGTGGCAGGAGGTGAAAGGGAGAGGTAAAGATAGTGTGGAAAGGTAAATGAGTCAGATTCACCACAAAGTTTAAAAATATAAACATTGAGAGCAAAGTGTGATGCCTTGTAATATGCAACTTTTTTTTTTTTTTTTTTTTTTTTAATCCAAAAGCTCTTGTTTCTAAAAATACCTGGTATTGGAAGGAGAACAATTTGCTTGTTGTGAGGGGAAGCAGACCAGCTGCCTAACAGGACATGGCAATTCTAAACAGTCCTAATCAGGAGGGGAAGCAGAACACACTACTCAGCTGAAGTTCAAGGGCAATTTAGAGAGGCAGAAAATAATATATTTTGCTCTAAACAGAACACGGCTAAATTATAAGGGATTATACCTTGAGAATGTGAAAAAACCCAGTAGAGTTACTGCAACCTCTCTGTAAGTTGTCAGAAGTTCATAGCTTTTGTTCCAGATTCTTTTGTTTCATTTAATGTTTTAAATGGTTCAGGTGAAATTTGAGGCTTTCAGCTGCACTGGATGGTATCCACTGGGATGCTGGGCTTTCTTGGACCAATGAAATAACCAAAGTCACTTCTTGCTGAAGTTTCTGTAACCTGTTACAGGCCTGTGAGAGAGACTGGATGTCTTTGCATCTCTGCGTATTACGATTCCAGTCCTATTATTTATGGTAGTTGAGAGGAGAAAGCAATGTTTTAATATCTTTATTGCTCCCTTCCTCCCCAGAAAGTTTTGCTTTTTTGTTTTTTTCCCTTTCTTCTCCCAGTACTCCTCCCAGTTGCATACACATACGCACACAACTACAGCATAAGCCCAAATTTCTGCACTTATTTTCTTGACAGGATATAGCTTTGGAAAAGTGGTTGAACATGCTGTAACTGAAATTCATATGGTACAAACTCCTGCAAATGAAGCACAGGCATCTGCAAAACGTATGAACTGTGATCTAAGAAACCTCTGTCAAGAAAGCCAGTGTACATCTCAAATATGATAATACTTCTGGTTTCTTTTGATAATTTATATTACTTTAATGGAGTAATAGCAACTGAGAGTAACATTAAGGGAGAAATCTATAAACTGTCCTCCAGTCTGTTCAATTCCTAGCAATTTCTGCTGTGATGCTGCTGTTTTTATATTGTGATATTTAGCTTGGTTTTAAAATATGAGTATTTTTATATGCATTTACTGAATACAATGCACAGAGCATACTTGAATGTATGAATATTTTTGCATGAAATTCATATTTATTAAGACATGTCAGTGTTTGCTGAAGTAGTTCTGATATTACATTCTGCATCCAGACAGTCCTGCAGGTCTTTCTAAGGGCAAAAAGTGTGGGAAAAGGACATTATTATGTAGTCCCTATAGAGATGTTGTTGGATAGGTGGATCATCTTTTCCTCAGGTGAAATTCTTGAGATATATGAGAATTAAGTGAAGCTAGTCAAGTGTTCTTTTAAACTAAAACAAAGAATGGTTTACTAAAGGTCTGTTAAAAAAAAAAGTGTTTTCTGTGGATAAGCATTGGCGTTCTTAAATTTGAACAACCTGAAAGGGGGTTTTTTTTGTGTGTGCAAGAAACCCGAAATATTGTTTTGCTGTGTTATGAGGTACCTGCACTTCTGTAGTGTTGTCCTCCTCTGTAAGCCAGTGCCTTCTCTCTTGTGTGCAGCTCATGGTGTACTGTGGTGTGAGAGCCTCCAAGTGGAAGCTGCTGTCAGCTCAGTTAACAGGGAATGCCACACAAAACAGGCTTGTCAGGGACTCCAGTATATGAAAAATGAAGGGGACAACAAAGTAGTTGAACTGATCACTGAGGCAGTGTTTCCACACCACCTTTTTTAAGTTTGCAAGCATTAATTTTCAGCCTACCACTGAAAATATTTTCTGAAAAATGGAATCTGAATATCCAAATGCCCAATGTTAGACTCATTTATGCTCCTGCCAGAACTGTGGTGAAACCTTTGGACCTTACTGCGAAGCAGGTTTGGTAGGGTCTGAGTCAGTATTTTTAGCAGGAGCTAGATCAGGCCCTTAATTAAAAGCTTTGATGCTTTTCAGTGCTAGGAAGGTGAGTTGCCTGTAAAGAGCTTGCAGTTACGTCACAAATGCATCACGCACAAAGGCAAGCTTTGCCTTTACATCAAAGCTGCAAGTGAAGCTGTCAAATTCCAGGCACAAAAAGTTTCAAAATTATCCATCCTCCTTTGCCATTTTATGGAGTGCTGCTAATACGATGGAACGGGCACAGGGAGACTTCCCTGTGCCAACTTGAACACAAAGGTTTTGGCTGCCTTTCAGGCTGCAAATAGTAGGTGCTTACATTTTTAGTCACAGAATGAGCAAGAGCTCACGTACACACGTATACACATGCATACAACACATACACACTCTGACGTGTGAATGCGGGTCTGGAGGTTTGTTGTTGACAGCAGGAACATGTTCAACAGTGGCTGTCTGACTAAACAAAAGTAGGCTACAGCATGGCAAACAAATTGTGCTCTGAGTTTCTGATCTATCAGCAGCCTTGCCAAAATGCCAGCTAGCTGAAAAGGAGATTTCATTGTTTCTAATGAAACATGCTGTGCTTGCTTGTCTAGTGCGTGCTTTAGGAAGCAAATGCAACTGGATCCCTTTCTCTGCACTGTTCCCTCTGTGCTACCACCACCGCCTGCTGCTCCTCACACAACTGCATTAGATGCTTTCCCAGCAGCCTTATGTATATTTTAATCTTTAAGTGTGGAGAAGTAACTGTTCTATCCTACAAATAAGATGTGCTGATTTCTGTGTAATTTGTGGCTACAGAAATGCTAATTTTTTGGGAAGGAGAAAATTTAAAAAGAAGCAGTGTGTCTTCCTAAGTAGCCTGCATTATTATCTTAAAACCAATTCCTTGCACACATAGACATAAATTTTTGTGTATAGGCTTAATGTCTTAATATTCCTGAGTAGTATAGGATGAGTACAGCAGATTATTGTTGGAATTTTTTTGTTGCCTAAATGCAAATGAGATGGTGGCTCTTTATGCTGCCATAATGTAGAGCTCCCTGCAAAGAGACCCCTTGTAGACCAAGACTCTTATGCTTAATACAGTAGAGTAGAATCTTGTTAATGGAAGTGATTCTTCTTTAACTGGGGAGTATACCTGATGTCATAGAAAAGGCATGATCAGATCTTGGTGGCCTCCAGGCTCAGACGATTCATTTCTAAACTCTGGGGATTCTGGATGGGGAAGTACATAAGGAGCAAGCATGGACAAATGGCAAATGGTACCAGATGATCTTGCAAGCAGAGTCTGTCCCTGGATGTGCTGAACAACTGATATTTGGGGAGGATGATCACCTGTAAGCAGAGAAGGATAGCAAGAACTTTCAGAGGTTTAGAAACCATGATCTGTGTGGAAAGACTGGAAGAACTGAGGCTGTTTAATCTTCAGGTAGGTTTAACATGGTTCAAGCACAGAGAGAAAGCACCAGCAGATGTCTGTCTGCTGCAGCAGTGTGGCTAATGCACAGAAAGGGGTTCTTGTACAAGAGATTAAAACTACTTTTCAAGCTATGAGTTGGCCAAGTATTGGAATGGATTCTGTGTCTGGAGACTGGAGGCTTTAAGAACAGCTTTAGAGTTCCATAGAGAAATGGACTGACCATGCTTGATCAGAGGAAAGCGTACGGACTAAGTGTCCTCTTAAGAAGCTCCTGGTTGGGAATGGGACTGTAGTTTATACCTGGTGTTCATGTGATTGCCACTGATGTTGCTACCACAGCAAAAGGATCAGAGTCAATTGGCTTTCCCAGTTGTACCATAAATGTGTTTCCAAGTCAAACAGCATCTTTAACACTCCCCTTCAGAAGAATAACAAATGCTGCTCAAAGTGACAGCCTGTGGCAGATGGTTGGTTTCTAGAGGTGACTGCAGCAAAGATCAAGCTGAAGGGGCTTTAAGAACTGCAAACAAATAATTTGCTAGTAAATGTTACTGACATGGAAAATGTACATATTCAGGGGTCACCTTGTAGAATTGTTTTCCTCCAGCAGGTGAACATCTTTTTAAGAAACCTTCTGGTGCCTAGCTAAATTCACAGTGACAGCAAAATACAGCACTTCTATAGCTATTCACTTTTGTGTCTGATTCTGTCTTCAGCTGATGCTGTTGAAGACACTTCCCATGGTTTGTTATATGACCAGGTAGACCTTATCAGTATATTTTCAATGCAGTGTGCTATTTTGTCAAATGCAGTATATTCTTCAGAAGTGTATTAATTTTAATAAGGTTGGAGAGATTAAAACCTTAACTTTTTTCTAGTGTTTTACAGTTAGGTAATGAAGTCACTGGCCTGAGATGTGACAGACCATTTATTGGAAATGAGCTGCTGAGAGATGTGAACTTGGCCCAGCAACCTTACAGGCCAGTCCCCTAAGCAAATATCTTCCTCTGGGGTTTTCCTCTGGGTGAAAAAGGACATCAAAATACTTTCTGTTTCTGCAGAAGAATGTCAGGTTTTATTTTTTTTCCACTGAGGAGGGAAAAAAGAAAAAAAGCTTGAAAATTACTGCAGAAGAGAGGGACATTTTCTGCTTAGCAATTTATAAAGTACCAGAGACTCTTCCTGCTTTCCCATGACACTGTATTGCATTGTTCCCTATGCTTTGTGAGTGTGTTTCTTTGTCCTTCCCCTTTACTGAGGAGGTGGTGTTTTAACCTTCAGGGTTGTGCAAGGCATATAAAGTTACTGTTACTCTTTTCACAATTTGCAAGTCAGATAGACTTTTCCTGGCTGATAACTAATTTAAATTAGCACTTTGCTGTAAGGAGGAGATGATCATCCTCTTTATTCCTCTAGTAATTCATATTAGACCACTGGCACATCTTAAACCTAGATTTCAACCCTCTTCTAGATTCTCTCCTTTCTACCCTCTAGCCCCTGCTTTTCTATTCCTGTTCTTGGATTATAAATTCTTCAGGGTTCACGTGTTTATGCAGTAGGTGTGATGGCCCACTGTTGTCCACCGTGATTACATAAGCTTCCACACTGCACCTGGGCTCAAAGCTTGTGGGGATGGGAAAAGGACAGGGCTCCTTGTCTGCCCTCACCTCCCACCCTGCATGTGACCTATGGGGCAGACTGTCAGAGCACCTGTTTCTTATGCTCCAGTGGCTGGACTGAATTGTGGTCTGGACTACATACTCCATGACATACTTCTGTTAACACATATTTCTTCTTCTGTCTTTATCTAAGAGATATTCAGGGGCTTTATGGTTGGGATGTCACTGTGGCACTTGCCACAGCTCAACAGTATATTTGAAACTGGATGTGCGAAGGAATAACTACCATGTTACAGTTGGGCACAAAGGTCTTTCTAAACTTCCTCCTAAGCAAGAGTTTAGAGCCCTACTCTTCTGCCTGTATCAAGCAGAAACATATCTGCTTCTTACCTGTTTTCCCTGATGGCTTTGTTTCTAAGCTGTGGCTGTTCTGGAAAACAGAAACCTCTCTGAAATGTAGAATGCCCAGACATTATATATTATACTGGTATTTTGTGTGTAAAACTATCCAGCTGTATTGTAACTTGGGATCCTGAATATATTCCTTCATTTATGGGTCTAGAAAGCTGGTGTTCCACGCTGTGTTGTACTGTACTGTCACAGGAAGGGTTTTATTATTTATTGAATTTCTTACTTACTGAATAAACACTGGAATCCAACAAAGGAAGTATTACTACAGAGATAGGCAAGTGATGTTCACAATAAATGTATTGCCTGCAGGTCACCATTCAGGTCACCATTTTAATGTTAGTTTTTTCCTGACTTTAGGAAAAAGATTACTTCAAGGAGATTTAAAATTATTTTTCTTCATTTCTTTCTCTTCTCACGTAGGACTAGTCTACACACAAGCTGATATTTTGGTGTTAAGTCTGCTTATAGATTGGTCTTTCCTCTTAGTTTGAAGTCTTGCCTATACAAAGAAAATTACTGCTGATGGCCTGTGAGCAATGTATGCAGTTGAGCTGATAATGAACGTAACTTGTCTGCAAGTGTCAACCAGGATAAAACATCTTCTACTCCTTACAGGAACTGTGGCTGAAATACAGTTAAAACCAGAGATTTCTTAGTACAGACTTTACAAGCTTTGTTTTCTAACTGCAGGCATTTGAGTATGGTCTGCTTTTCCCATGAGTGCTTGTCTTCTACTTTCTCTCATGCTGTTGGGAAGTGTAATGGTCTCCAAAGCCCTTGGGGTCTGTCTAGTGCTGCAAACACCACCTCACAGGCTGGAGCGGGAGGTGATGTTCCTGGCTCTGCAAGCAGACAACCCACAGCTGATAAGAACCATGTCCCCTTGGGACTACATGTGCATTGCTTGGGTGATCCATTTTCTATGGTTGTTCTGTCAGCCCAGGTATGCATGAACAGAAAATATGGTTCTCTCTCATTATACATATTTGGTTGCCTTGGTAACCAGAGAATAATTCATCTGAAATGCAACTGGGTAGGATAATTGATATATTTTGAGGAATGGCTACAGGCAATAATAGGGATTTGTCTGCCACCAACTGTTCCAGGCTTCAGAAGAAATAAGGCTCAGCTCTGAAAGAGGAACAAGTGTGTTTTCTGCAAGTCTGGATGTAAAGGTAATGCTATCCTTTCCCCGTGCCTGTGAGGGATCTTTGATGGACTTCTTGGCAACTTCAGTATAGATCAAACTGCATCTATGATTTCTTTTGAATATTTATTTTAGACAATCCAAAGAGTTTAGAAAACCTCTGAAATAATGAGTTCCCACTGTTGTTTTGCCTCTTTGTTCTATGAATGAAATGCCTTGCAGCAATCTTGGAGGCTCCTGTACAGGAAATTCATATTGACACTGATGACCCATTATTGTAGGTACTAATGACTGACTGTTGGGCATTAGGGCCCCAAGTTGATAATCTGTCTCACTGTACTCCAGTCTCCATGGAGAGTTTATGAATCTTGATCATCCCATGCCTGACATTTACTTAAACCACCTAATGTTTTAACACCTCATTAGGTTTCCTCCAACCCCTGTGCAGGACACAGTCTAAGACCTACTTCCCAGTGAATGAGCGGTTAAAATTTGATCTGCTTTCATCTCCTTCTGCACAGAGGCTGACAGGAAGGGGTGTAAGAATGGCATGGGAAAACAGATGGGGAGAGTGCCTGTGGGAAGATCGAGTAGATGACCCTGGGGTCCTGAGACTTGCTGGGCACATAGTGGAGCACAGCTCTATGTGACTTCATAGCCAGCTAATTTTCTTCTTGTAAAGCTAACCTCTTGAGAGCAGTGTTTTCCTACTAAGCTTTTCTCCCAGTGGACTTTGTTCTTTCACCTGACTCAGACTTTGTCCCTCCATGACTGGTGTGAGATCTTTTGCTGGACAGCACAGGAATGTCTTATGGCTTCTCCCAGTAGTTTCTTCTGCTGCCAAACAGGAAATAAAACTGGCATCTAACTTAAATGAAGAATGCTGAGCCTACTTTTAAGTATGTTTATGTGAATTCGTCAGAAGCTTGACAGTTTAATAACATTTCTGGGATATAATATCAATTATTCCTGACATTTTATTAATTTCACCTTTTTTCATTCTTGATACAGAATCTGATACCAAGAATATTCTCCATTCATTTTAAACTAGGTCTGAATCAGGTAGAGCTCAGAGAGGTATCTGTATTCCTGCAGAGGGAAACTATAACTTCTCAGAGTTTCCCAGGAGTATAAATTCCAGTGATAATAAATCACAAGGTCAATATGATTAGAAAAAGGAAATATTTACTTTATTATAGCGAGGCACAAAACGGTGTCTGCTTTCACCTTGAGGACCCTAGAAGGAAAATGTTTCCAGAAAAAGAAAAGTTAGAGCCCTAATGAAAGCAGAAATATTTTTCATTCCCTCAAGACACTGTTTATTGTGTTAGTATACAATCCATCAACAGCAGTAAATAGACTCAATAAATAAGGTAGACATCTAACACACTTGGAGATTTTGTGCTGAGGGAAATATGATTCTCTTTCTAGCACAAGAGAAGATCTTGCTTTAGTCACAGAGGAGGACAGGCTGAATGGATAATGTCTGTTCTTGAATCCTTATAATAAAATTTGCAACTGGCCAGCCATTGAAAATCCTTCTAAATTTGTCTGTGCAGGGCTACAAACTACATGAGCCTGAAAATTCATGACTTGTAGAATTCACAATGTAACTTTTCAACCCATGCCAATGGGTTATATTCATTCCTTTATCAGGGAAAACGTTAGGTTCACTCTGGTTGAACATTTATGAGTTTATCAGTAAACAACAATAATAAAAAAGTATCTCAGCTGAGGAATTCTAATGCCAGAAAAATCTCCCATGCTAGAACAGAGGTAATAAAAATGCATAAATAATCTAACCAGTCTGAAAACAGAAAGGCTTGCTGTGCAGATTAATTTTCTTAATTTGCTTATTTTTGTTCATGTTTTCCCTTCCTCATCAGTCAGCCAGCTTTCAATAAAAAGAGGAATAAGAGAGAAGTGGAACAGGAACTAATAATAATAAAATATCAGGGCTAGATGTAGGCACTATTAAAATAATCAAAGAGAAGGTAACTCAATGGTCATGTATAAATATTTTTGCTAGGAAAATATGTCTGGAGCTTTTCAACCTTGGTGACATAAGTGACAAAACCTGGTGGCTTGAAGTTACAAAGATTCAGCCTTCAAATTAAATATACTTCTTTAGCTGGGAAGGCAACAAAATAGTCGAACTGCTCTCCAAAGGAGGTCTGGAGTTTTCAGACTTTACTATTTTTAAAGTGGACTACACTGGCTTTAATTCAAGCTCTGGCAGACATACTACAGCCACTCTGCATGGATGTGAGCTGAATATCTGCATAGGCAAAGTGGTCCACTCTTGCCTGAGAGTCTCTAAATTTGTGTTTCTGTCACTCTGAGAAGGAAATGAGGAGGAAGAACTGTCCACACTTCTCTCAATGCCCTTCAACCCTTGTACTTTTTCATTACAACTGTCATTAAATCTCATCATTCAGACTTTCACACATTGCATGCCTAGGTCTGGGGAAAGGGAAAGGAGATTGACTTGCTCTTGTTCTTCCTCCTTATGTGCCATTGGCTTGGATGTACTCTGGAGTGAAGTTTCTTTCTTCGTTTGAATTATTAGAGATTGCATGGACTGTGGCAAGCACTAACGCAGTAGGTGGTGGCAGTGGGGCCTTGTCTTGTTCACATGTTCAGGGCCATGCTGGGTGTCTGACTTATGGAATTTTTCCACAGGCTGGATTATCTGTGGCTTTGGAATTTTTCCCTGTTCTGCTACATGTTGGATGATTTACCTGTTGGATCATTGACTACATGTTACCTAAGCAATTCATTGCAGGTTGCTACATGCTTTTTGGAGCAGGTTTGGTTTTTTTCCCCCTTGGGTGTAGCACACAAGAGCTAAGGTAAAGAGGAGTTAAATGATTAGGTTTAACTAAGGTTTTGGAGTTTAGTACAGGGTATGTGTGTGAAACATTGAGCTGCATGGGGGACAAAAGGCCAGATTAGACAGTGTAATTGTTCTCTACAGACTTAGACTTCAGTAAGCTGTGAACACTCTGCACAATATGATTGAGCTAAGGTTCGAGGCAGGCAGATGGCCAGGCACTGCAGTTCATACAGATCTTCTCTGCCTGACAGAGAAATTACCTCCACAAATGGAATTTACTCTGCTTTGAGCTGCTGTAACTGCTACAGATAAATCACTCATGGAGATGTGACCTTCATTGATTCCTGTTGATTTTTCCTTTGAGTTAAAATAAGTTAAAGTGGGTGCCTCTTACTGCTGTTGAACGACTCCCTCCTGGAGAAAGCGGAGAGACTGGAGAAGAGCAATTCTTCTAACAATTCTAGGTGTTTTTCCAGGAGATGAGGTGATCTGAGAAGAGGGAACGTGAGTGCTGGAGTTAGTGACTGTGACCACAAAAGGGGGCAGAAAAGAGAGGAAACCTTGCCATTGTTCTTTCAGGCCCCAAATTTTATGCAGAAAACCTCTCTTGTGATTGTCAATCACTTCTCACAGCCATTGTATGGCAGAGCGGAAAGGACTTGTTCTTAGCCTTGTAGACAAGGGAAGACCTGTGACAGGGCAATGATCAAGGGTAGTGGAAAGTAACATGTATTTTTAAAGAGCTTCTACCTGCATGGGTTTCTGACTGGTTGCACAATAATACACGAGAAAAAGTGGTTCACTTCACCTTTTAAAAAATATGGTCTCAACATAGGGGAACTCAGTTCTGGGTGCAGTGCACCATTATCCTAGCCTGTGTCTAATCTTTTAGATGTGGATGGAGTTTGATTTTATTTTTCTACTGGAAGAATGAGTAAATAAAGAGCCAATTTTATTTGCTGAAGTGATTTCATATCACTGTAGACATATACAGCATCACAATCTACAGTATCTGAACTTGTCCAGGCTCCCCTCATAATCAGTGGGGAGGAATGAGCACTTTTAAGGCACAAGTTGTTTGTTCTACTTGACAAATCTACTTTAGGATGATTTGTACACTAGAAACATATGTGTTTTCCATCAGCCATAAGAGGAATTTACTTAAGAAGCTCAGATGTGGTTATCTGTACTATAAAGAGCTGCATTTCATCAAGTGAAACCCCTCCTTGGTGATACAGGTACAGTCTGGAGTGCAATGCGGAGATAGTAAGGAGGCTGGTGTTTCCACTGTCTATGCCCATAGTTTTGATATAGCAATAGGAGCAGCTGCTGTATGTCTCTTGCCTCAATAAAAGTTACATACCTTCCTGTTAAGCATCACAGTGGACCTGGCTGAATCCAGAACACAAAATACCATTGTATCCTCTCAGTTCCTGGTTGATTTGCATATTTCAGATGATACTCCTTCTTTGATTTAGGGTTTCCCCTCCTTTCAGATGACAATGACACTTTGGTGATCTTACTTCCTCATCAGAGAGAAGTGCATTTCATCATCTGCAATCAGACCATATTTTACCTAATCTGATATGACAGATAACTGCAGCCATCTTGTTCTCACTTGCAGTCAGGACTGCTCCTCACACAGACTTATAATGTTTTGATCATGTTTATTTTTCCTTCAGTTCTTTAAGTGGGAAAAGCATCCCAAAATAGTGGGAGAACAACCTACTACTCACATATTTTGTTCTTTGTTAGCCCTTATTCTGAAGAGTGTGCACTCCTTCTTCCTCCAATTGCTTGCCATCCTGTGGGAAGAGTGACTGCAGTTGCAGCTGAGAAAGAAGAAAGTGAGGCTACACCAAGAACACTTCAGCCATGATCCTTTTGCCTGGCACTGTGGTCAAAGGGTAAAAGATTGTCTGAGGTTGTATCGATGGTATAGGTAATTAAGAAAACAACCATGGTGTATTCCAGCATAAATTAGTCATCTAAATTCATTTTGAGACTGCAATTAAAGAAGCAAGGTGAATTAACTTGGAATGAGATATTAAAACTTGATACAACGAGTCTTTTCTGAAGTCTGGGAAAAGAAGGCTGGAGAATGGCAGATGGACAGCCGGGCAGTTGGCAAGTTACCTCCAAGTATCTTCCAGCCCAACAGCATGGTCAGCAAAAAGAGAGCCTTGTGTTACAGATTCCTTTTCTCCTGAGATTTGAATTCTCTATTCTACTCCCACTCACTCTAAAATTTGTCTCATTTTGTTATTTTGTAACATCTATTCTATGAGGAAAACCTCACCTCTGTGTTCCTGTGTATTCTGACAAGAACATTATGCATGCTTGTGTGTAACCCTTCACCTCTCTGCAAGGAGGTGACAACAATCCACTTGCAATTACTAAGTTCACGTCAGTTATATGTGCTCATCTCCCTCAGCTGCCTCCTGCCTTAGAAGCAGTAATGGAAATTCCCACAGGTTACTACACAACTGGGTGGTTTATACCCAAGTTCTCAGCTACTGTTCACCAACTGGCAGAGGATTCAGACTCAAAAGAAATATTGGGTGTAAGTCTAGAAGTGGAGTTGGTCTTCTTCACCCTAGAAAAAAGGCAACCTGTTACAGAACTGTCCCAAACTGTCCTCAGCTCAGCAGCTCACTTATTCAGGCTTCTCAACTAGACACCACAGCTGCCCAGCCTGAGATAGATCAGATCATTTCAAGCAGCATTATAAGAGCAGGCCTGAAGGAAGTCAGATAATGGGTCTCCTTCACTCATTAACAGAGCAATGTAGCACTTATAAGAAGAAATGAGTATTCTGTACTTTGGATCTAAGACAGAAAAGGTTACAGACCTCACAAGTAGCTTGTTAGCAGTGGCAAACCTTTAGCTCCTGATAAGATCTCTATTATTTTATCTGATCTATTGCAATCCATTTTTGCTGCAGTAAATAAGCACTTTAGACTTAGGTTTTCCTGCATTAAAAAAAAAAAAAGTACTTTTAATTTTTTTTACATTGAGATAATAATCTCAACATAAAATCTCAGAGTACATAAAAATACTTAGGGTTTGCTGTATTTTGTCTGGCCATGGGCAATCCCTGATGAAGTTTACCTTGACCACTTGCAGAGCGGAAAACTGGAACATCTTGTCGTATAGAAAGCTTACCCTGAGAAACTACAACATGCTTGCCTGTTGCTGTATAGCTGAATAGTACTGTTCTTCCTTGCTCCCTTGGTAGTTTCAGAAGAATTCACAATGTTGAAACATCTGTCCAGATGCCACAGGGCAGAATGATTTCAAGCTAAATAACAGGACACCAAGCTTCTGTTATCTCAGAAAATGTTTGACATATTGTCACAGGCTATGCTATGATCTCCTTAAGTGCAAGTTTGACAAATATTAATTTGTAAATGGACAGTTTTACCACTACTTGCAATTTATTCTTCCTCTAAAGGAGTACATAATGCTGGGATGTACAGTAGCTAAGTTATAACAACATACCTATTATTTTCTCATTACCTTCCCCTTCCAATATATTTGAAGCTGATTGCCAATTTCCATAACAGCCTTTTAAATAGTATGGAGTTTCCTGGGAAGCTGCTAGGACTGAAGCTTACGGAAACTTACAGCTTTGTCAAAGATGAATTGTAAAACAGTTATTTTGAAATCCAGTCGTGCTGTCTGCCTTGCTTATCTCTCACAGTGGGAAAAGCCCCTGACCCTCTATGGGGATCCTCTTCAAAGAAAATGGAACACAAGCTACACACAAAATTGTAGCCTTAATTGAGTTATTAAAATAGTCTGCTGCTCTCTGGCAGACAGGTCAGAAATCTTAATTCTTACTCCATATTTTGTCTTTCCAGGCTTTCTATCCCTTACTACAAAACCTGTAGCTGACAAAATTCGATATAGCCTCTGAAAGGACTCCTGAACACTATTGTTATAGTTGTATTGTGTTCTCTGATTGCTTTGGAGATGCTGTAAAAGGAGGAACAGGGACAATATTTGAAAAATTGCTAAAACAAAGTCAAAGGTGGCAATTTGAAATGAGTCCTTGACTCTTTTCCAGACTGCTTTCAGTGTTTCCATCTTCCCCCTATAGTTTCCCACAGTTCAGCAGATGTACTTTTCTTTAGGATCAAGAAAATGTTCTCCATTTTATTTCATGGGAAATATTTGTGTGTGTTAGGGGTAGTCCAGGTATGCCCGTGGACTACCTACTTCTGGAAGTATGGCTCTGTTCAAAAAGTACTTACAGTGTGATAAAATTAGACAAATACTAACCTTATAATTAGGAATGTAGCTCTGGAGGGGAACTCCTGGTGAAGTGGAAGTGCTACGGGTAAACTCCTGCAACAGCTGATTGAGCTCTGTTTGAATCTAGCTTTTCTTTGTGGTTTTTGTTCGTACTGGAAGGCTACACCACGGCTTTACTGCATTAAAGGCTAGAGGGATGATCCTCTATCCTAGCTGCCTTCTCTTTTGTGTTTGGATTGGGTTTATGTGGCAAGGTTTTGCTAGCAGTGGGGCTAAAGAGGTGGCTTCTGTGAGAAGCTGCTAGAAGTTTCCCCTCTGTGTGACAGAGCCCATGCCAGCCAGCTCCGAGTCAGACCCACTGCTGGCCAAGGCCGAGCCCTGATGGAGGTGGTGCCTCTGGGATAATGTAATTAAGAAGGGGAAAAAGTTGCTGCAGGACAGCAATTGCAGCGGGAAGAGAGGAGTGAAAATATGTGAGCGAAACAACTCTGCAGACACCAAGATCAGTGAAGAAGGAGGAAGAGGTGCTCCAGGCGCTGGAGCAGAGGTTCCCCTGCAGCCCGTGGTGCAGCCCATGGCGAGGCAGCGGTGGCCCTGCAGCCATGGGAGTAACGGGGGAGCAGAGACACACCTGCAGCCCGGGGAGGACCCCACGCTGGAGCAAGCGGATGCTCTCAAAGAAGGCTGTGACACTGTGGGAAGCCCACACTGGAGCAGGTTCTTGGCAGGACCTGTGGCCCTGTGGGGCGGGGCC
>NW_010139175.1:0-47556 GCF_000699245.1 Pterocles gutturalis | reverse complement strand
CCACGCTGGAACAGTTTGTGAAGACATGCAGCCTGTGGGAAGGACCCACCCTGGAGCAGGTCATGGAGAATTGTCTCCCATTGGAGGGACCCCATGCTGGAACAGGGGAAGGGTGTGAGGAGTCCTTCCCCTGAGGAGGAAGGAGCAGCAGGCAGTGTGTGATGGACTGACTGCAACCCCCATTCCCTGTCACTCTGCAGTGCCGGGGGGGAGGAGGTAGAGAAATTGGGAGTAAAGTTGGGTCCAGGAAGAAGGGAGGGGTGGGGGAAGGTGTTTTAGGATTTAGTTTTTATTTCTTGTTATCCTACTCTGATTTGATTGGAAATAAATTAAATTAATTTTTTCCCTAAGTCAAGTCTGTTTTGCCCGCACAGTTATTGGTGAGCAATCTCTCCCTGTCATTATCTTGACCCATGAGGCTTTTGTTATATTTTCTCTCCCCTATCTAGCTGAGGAGGGGGAGTGATAGAATGGCTTTGGTGGGCACCTGGTGTCCACCCAGGGTCAACCAACCACAGTGTTCTTTTGAAATTAATGGCTAACTTATGCAGCTTGTTCTTGTGCTAATATTTTCTTTTTTTGACGGCTCCTTTTCCTTTGTCTTTTTTCCCACTGCTCACTATCTCCAGCCTTCTAGTTTCCCCATAATGTCCCCTTTAGCCAGTTCTTCTCCTAATTTATAATCTAATGTTATATTAATCTCTAGTTTATAACTTAACAATTCCTCTCTCATGCCACATCATCCTAAATACTGTACCAGTGTCCAGGTAGATTGAATTAGCTGCCTCTCCTCAACTTTAATAGTTACTTACTTGTTTAGTCTTGCATGTTCTACTTTTAGTAAACCTGTGCAGGATTTCTTCTCACTTCCTTCCATGTCTTTAATTATGCTTTCCATCAAAGTTTGTTCTAAAAAGTTGTATACAATTGTGGTCAGATAATGATCCTCTATTTAATCACACTATGTTTCTTCCTCCTTTGCTGTCCTCTGGCTGTATGACCTCTTGGAAAATTTGATAATGAATTCTATAGAGTGGATCTGCAACTTTCAGAAGCCATTTCTTTTTGGGGCTTGCCTCCTGCAAGTTGGAATGCATAGAGGTCTTCAGCATCTTTCTGCTCTAACACAGTACTTCTGGTTACTATTTTTGTGGTTTTTTTGCCACTCTTCTTTTACATTCCCACTCAATATTTCAATCATACTTGATAAAACTGACATAAAACCACTTAGGTTTTGGTCTAAACTCTGGTTATCTTTAATCTCTATCCTACTCCACCATGATTTCAAGGCCTGCCCATACTTTTTTTTTTTTAATTTATATGCCTGAGCATTACGTTGCTAACATTTAGAATGTCCATGCACAATCTAATTCTGTTTGACTTCTAACAAAATTGCTAACAAAATTATTCCCGTAATGTTTTGACTTCTGTAACTTCCAGATTTTCTTTTGCCAGGCATTTTAAAAGGTAAAGACCATAGCATCCAAGTAGCTGTTTGTTTTGGGTTAAAAAGATGCCACGTCAGATTACTGAGTTTTATCCGCTTAGATGTTGTGTTGGAAGTGGTAACCTGTTGAGGGTTTACCTTTCTTTCCCTGAGTTTTTTGAGGATTCTTTGCCTGGCTCAGACATCTTTTAAGAGTGTTCTCAAGCATTTTGTTGAAGGGATAGAGAAGAGGAAAACATAATAAACAGATTTTTTTTTTTTTTTTTTTTTTTTTGCCTAGTATCAATTTGCCTGGTACATATATAGCTCCAAATCCTCAAACTCTTAAACAATAAGGAAAAAAAAAGTTTTTTTATTCTTAATCAACTTCACTTCCTTGGTAGATTTGTTACTATTTATATTCTGTTTCACCATACCTTCAAATAACTTCCAAGCTAGCTAAATCCTGAATTTTAACATAAAACCGGCTAAGAACAGGAGAAAACTAAGGGGCACGATTTTTTCTTAAACGTCAGCTAAAGCAAGCTTGATGGACTAGTCATTGTGGGGATGGAGAGAGCAGGAAGAAAAAAGACAGGACAGTCCTAGGGCTACCTGGTCAAGTTTGAGTACAAAAGATTTTAATTGACCTTGATCTGTTTTGCTCCAGTTTGGGACTCTGAAGACTGTGAGATGGAGTTTTCCCAGGGTGATAATTTCCTGCTCAGTTCCAATTAGCTTATTTGCACCCCTATCCAAGCCTCATAATTAACAGTGAGTTAATTTTGATGCTACGGTCCTTGTTTATTATGTCTATTGCCCAAGAGCACTTGACAGAGTACAGGATGACGTGTGAAGACACAGGAGGAAAAAGAAGCAATCCCTGCCCAAAGAGTTCGGGAATGACTGGGGGAAGGTTTCTTGAGTAATGTGCTCAAATGCAGTTTTGATATGTATGTTGGTGTGGTGCATACATTTTTACAAAGGCCTTCTTTCTGCAAAAAGGCAGATTTTATCTTGTATATATAAACACTCAGTCCAATAGTGAAATTAATGATGAGGTTTTTTGAGCTGAGTAGGCTCAAAATGGTATAAAAATGTCAGGGTGCTGTGGGGCCAGGAGCAGCGGAGACTCACTGTGGTGGAGTGGCCAGTCTCACAGCCCCAGCTGTGAGTGGGGCAGCCCCAGCCCTGGGCACTGGGAACCTCCCTGGGGATGGCTGAGGCTGGGCTGGGATGTGGGCTGCATCGGGTCCAGCAGGGCCCATGGCCAGACAGGGCAGGGCAGGGCTGTGCAGAGCTGGAGACTGGCCCTGCTGTAGCATCACTGGGACAGGGGCTGATGGCCTTGGGGGACTGACATGGGGTCCTGGGCCATGGAGAGATCAGGCTGGTTAGCGTACTCAGGGCTGTGACAGACATTGAGCCTGCTTGCGTGATCCTCCTAGGCACGCTTATTTGAATACAGCATTCAGACAGATACCGTATATTTAAAATATAGAGTAAAATTGGGCCAATTTAGTCCAATAAATGTGATTTCTGGAGTAGTTTCACCCTCAGAATGTGGTGTATTTTCCTGAGCTCAGACTAATACAGCAGTAAGACTCATCTAGGTTCAGAAACTCACATGCAAAGACTCTGATCTGTGGCAAAAGCTATTAACAATTTAAGTGAAATACAATCAGGATTTGGACACGATGTCATGGAAATATCAGTGAGACAGAAGCTTCAATTACAGAAGCCTGTATTTAATGTTGTAAGGGACTTAGAAATATCCTATTCTAAAACTGAACAGAAGAGCCAGAAAGTTCAAACAAAATTATTTCCCTAGCTTATACAGATCCCAAATTTCATGAAATTCAGGCCTATCTTATTGTGGTTTTTGATCTTTCAAGAAAAAAGTGAAGAGAATGAGAATTATTTTGCTTCCTCTTCTTTTCTTAATACTCTTTATCTTGCTTGGCTTTGAGTAACAACTGTGACATTCAATTAGGTGCTGAAAATGCACTAGTTGATTTGACACTGAAAGAAAAAAATATGAATAATTTGTCATAAAAATGCAATTCCTGCAGGATTCCAAGTCCCCACTTAATAATGTAAAGCAGATTTTTTTTTTTTTTTTTTTTTTTGTCACTCTCCTGCAAAGATTTTGATGAGAATTTATGGGCATTAAACATAGCTGGAGGAGGGAGCCTCTAATTGTCCAGTGAATGGAATGAAAACCTGTTGGGAGTTAGAACAAAGTGAGAAACTTTTCAATTAAAGAAAAAAGCAAGCAAGCAGAGGCCTTTGTTGATTCCTACAGCTTTTAATGAAAAAGCCCTCCATCTGAGCACATTCGTTGTAGTATCTTTTTCAGTGACTCAGTGCAATGCCTCCATGAGATCCACACCATGAAATGGTCGCAGATGGTACTGCAAATGCTGCCCAAACCACCACAAACCTCTTCCTGCCTTCAAAACTGGGCCTCTTTCCTTCCTCTGTCACAGCAGAGCAGCACTGGTCCTTCTCAGCTCAACTTCACTCCCCTTCTCCCTTCCATTTGTCTTCCTTTCTGCCCTTTTCCTTCTTCACACCTGTCCTGAACACTGCTGCTGTTGCCTGCTTTGTGTGGCAGCAGGTCGGGATGGGGAGCCCGGCAATGGGTGCTACTCAAGGGAGAGAGGTGAGATGGAGGTAACATTTGTATCAACCCCAATAAGCATGTGGGGAAGCAATCCATGGAGGGTTGTGGTCATCTAAGTCAGTTCACTCTGCTCTGAAGAATGCTGACACAGTGTTCTCTTCACATCCTGAAAATGAGCTGATCTATAGCTGACAATTAGTCATTGCAGCTGTTGATTTGTCTTTGAGGCTTTAACCACTCTCCCTCCATGCAGCTAAATACAATACTTGAGCAAAATTTTACTTAAAATTACAAACTTCAAAGTAATTCAGAGTGTGTGTTTGTGTGTATGTGTCTTTTCTGACTATTGTAGCATTCTGAATCTTCAAATTGGTATGCTTAACCATCATGTTCCTTTCTCCTTCAGCTTCCTCATTGTGGGTAGAATAACTTACAAAAGTATATCGAATCAAAAGTTAGAAAAGGCTGAAATCAGGTTGTCTATAGGATTGAAATTGTTCCTCCTCTGTGTGGCGTATGGCTTAGTCTTTAATTACATGGTCCATACCTTCTTCTTCTTTCTCCTGGGAAATCCTGCTTGCACACTGTACAGAGTGGACATACTCTGTGGACGAATTAGGACTTTGTACTGAATTGGGTGTTGAGATGCATGTAGTTTCATGGTTAAGATAACTGGAGGATGTCCTGAAGAAATTAGATTTTTTCCTGCTGCTGACACAGAGATCCATATGATGTCATGGAAAGTGACACGAACAAAACTTTTCGTAAGTGACTACTCACTCTCTTTTCCCAATTTTCTTTGTACCTTCTGTTAGGCTTTTGTCCCAATGTACATATGTACTGACATGTACAACTCTATCTCAAGACAGTGGGACCAGTGCTTTCTGAACAGGTGAAGCCCTGTATGACAGCAAGCTCTCTGGAAAGCGTTGCTGCTAGGATGTCTACTTGGGTACAAAAATCATTAGATTCTTTTCAGAATCTCCATGCCCTCATTTGCCATATGTGAGATGAGGCTCAACCTGCTTCCCCTTCACTCACTGTTGTAGAACTGAATCTAGGACATGTATGAAAATATCCAACTGGTGAACAGTGTGGATTGGAGCCTGTGTCCTTGGAACTGCAGCTCTATAATTCTCTTTGTAGATGAGACTGCTTTTTAAAACTGTTTAGTAATTATTCTCGGAGCAGTTAAATACACTTGTTTACTGTTGGAAGTACTACTCACCTGAAGACCTGTTCTTTTAACAGCTCCCTTGCACTGACAGAGCTTTCACTTCTGTAATGCATTAAAGTTCAGGAGGGTTTCTTTAATGGCAGGGCTTGAATACATCAGCTGGGTATAATTTCCTCATTGTTTTTTATCGCCTGCATCTGTACTCTTTGATCATATTTGCAATGCATTATGAGATCGTGCCTATGAGTCTTACACAGAAAGAAAAGTGACTGTCACTGCAAGCTTTCTTTTTGCTTGACAAAAATGCAGGACAGACAGGGTCAAGAAACAGGTATAGAAGAAGCAAGCTTGGTGTCTGATTTTAGAGCTTTCAGCAGTGGTTAAATGCTTTAAAAAGCCCTGTTTCTTGTTTTGTTAAACAAACCACTCATAATTATCTTAAACATACATAACCATGATTCACTGAGCAGCAATTAAACAAAAGCCTTCTACACGCTGGCTCAGTGATATAAAAGGACTCCTCCAGCCCTTCCTCACTGGCACATGAATGACTTCCAGCAAGAATGAGCAATTATAGCTCAAGCTAAAGGGTTAAGACCCTGTGATCAAAAGCTGTAACAACTACTATCATTAATGGACTGGCATTGAAGGAGGATTATAATCTTTACCAGTGAGGTCACTTTTTTTGCCTTAATTTTGCTCTACAGTTCTCACACTGATAACTTGTTTTAATAGCAATTTGTATCCCATTACTGCCTCGTTGTGATCAAAGCCTTAACACGCAATGAAAATTTTCTGCAAAGATCCTCTCCGTCTGGTGCCGAACACTTTCCATTTCCTATTTGAATGGAAATCTTTTCCAGGGATTCTTCCTGCATGTGAGAGACACATGACAGAAGAAGTTCTCCCAAAACTTCCAGAGGAAACATTCATTTGACACTTGTTCATTCTGAGATTACAGGTGCCTGTTTAACTTCCACCACATGTGGTTTTAGTTTCCTTTTGTTTATTTGTTTTAAGGAATGTATCCAAGACATAATGTTCAAATCCAAATCTTGGATCTTTCCAGAACTTGCAACTCAATGTTTTTCTCTATTCCACTGCTGAAATGGAATTTTGTTTTCCTGAGTAACAAGTGAATAAAGACACTAAGGATTGGGTGTCAAAACCATATCTTCAAAAGTATGCTGTACAACTAAGTGGTAGTTTCACTTCATAATACTTTTTTTTTTTTGTTTGCTTTCATTTTTAACTTTATACCTCAGAGAATCATGTACAAACTAGTTCTCAAATCCAAATCTCTTCCTGCTGCTGTAGATAATCAGATTTCAGATTAAAATCATGGCACTTCTCATTTTTATCCTCTGAATCTGTCATCTGATCTTTATTTGCTTGAAAATGGAAATTCAGCTATTTCAAGAGGTCCAGTTAGATGTTCTCAGTCTGTTTCAAGCCTTTCACTTTAGGTTGATCATGACAGTTTTACCCAGCTGGTGGCAGATATCAGTTAGTGCTCAACTTTTGCTAGCTGGTATGCCTTTTGAATGTAAAAGAAAGGAAGAAAATGGGCTTGAAGATGTCACCATTTCCGTTTCTGAGAGCACTGCATGAACATGTCTTTGTTAGATGGGAGTAAACTGCCGCTGTCTGAG
This sequence comes from Pterocles gutturalis, assembly GCF_000699245.1. NCBI lineage: Eukaryota > Metazoa > Chordata > Aves > Pterocliformes > Pteroclidae > Pterocles > Pterocles gutturalis. Next base: position 40,675 of record NW_010139175.1, on the reverse strand, counting down.
TTTCTCAAAACTCACTAACATCATTTTAGCATGCTGTACTGCAGACAAAGCTTTTCAGTGTTCAGTTCTTCCCGCTGATGTGTTTTCCTTCCTTGGCTCTCAGCCACAGATTAATAGCCTGTAACCAAGCTCACCCTCAAAAATGTCAAATTTAATTGAAAAAGGAAAATCAGAAAATAAAAAGTTATCTGGCATGACTCCTCTGGGTCTCACCCTTACAAGCTTTGCAGGTTCTTCTGCTTCATCAACCAACCCTGTGTTGGAAGGCTAAGCCCTCACTGTCCCCCACTGCAGCTTCTGCCCTAAGTCCCTGGGGCACGATCCAGCCATGGTGGCATTGGAGGAACCCAACTAGATTCAGTTCTGGCTCCCAGGCTGCACAAAGCAATAATAAAGGCCTTTTGTCCCCTCCCTACTTTGCCAGTAAGCTGAATAAAGCATTAGCATGAGCTGTCATGTGGCTAAGGACATGGGCTGCCACCTGCACCCTCTTATTTCTAGGTCCTAACACTGCGTTGGAATGGAAGGTGCCAAGTTCAGAGGTACAAGCAGCAGAGCTCTTAGAGGAGATTGTGGATAGAGCGGGCCAAAAGTTTTCCCAAGAAACAAAGGGCTGAGCAGGATGCATTTGGTTTAGAGCCTGCTGGTTTGCCGTGCTTCGGGTGAATGAAAGGGAGAGCTGTGAAAGAGCTGGATGTCTGTCATGGCAAGCTGGAAATCCAAGAAAGTGCTGACCCCAGCTCACCATGTAACTCTAGAACTGAGAGCTGGGAGCTGCCAGTCCCCATTGGTCTACAAAATTGTCTGCCTGGTCAATTTTACTACGTGCAAAACATCCGAAGCTGGTAGCAATGACTAAACCACAATCCCTTTCTTGTGTGAATTTACTGAAGAGCAGAACACTGAGTTTTTGGCTCAACTTGATGCTGGGAAAAACTGTCAAAGCAGAGAATTCTGTCTAGGAAGCAGCTGTTTATAGCTGTTGTGAATGTGCACCAGTCCCAAGATCTGTTTGATAGATAACATATGCACCAAGTTATAAAATCTTTCCAATGCTTTTCTTTGATTTTGAGTCCAGCAGACTTAAGAAATCTTGTGCCTTATAGCAGGGAATTTGCTGTTACAGGAACTTGCTGTTATGGTAATAGTGCCTTGACAGGGGAGAGGTTCAGTATGTAACAGAGTGCCACCCTGCCCTGGAAGGGACACTTCAGGTGGGCATTCATCTGGCTGCTGGATTTGGATACTGGCAGCATCCAAATGATCCCTATTTCTGGCCTGCAGGTAGAAAACTGTTTTGATCCAGAAAGTAGCATAGTGTTGGTGATCATCCATTCAGAGGGAGCACAGACACAAGGCATTTCAGTGTTGGTTTTTTAAAGTTATTATTTTGCCTGTGACATCTGCAAGAATTCTTACTATTCCTCTTCTGTGTTTTATCTCAGAGGGAGGTAAAATGCAGCAGAGAAACAGCTGAAACCAAGTTAAAAAATTGAATTCTCAGTCCAATCCAGGTATGCAGTGAGTCCTCAGTATTCATGCACATCATAGACTTTCTCCTGCCTTCACACAGTGCTACAAAATTGCAGAAGAGAAATTTATAGCAGGAGCTGTTATTAGAACTTATTACTTGCCCGTTTACTGTTGAATATGTTGTGCAGCACAGATAAAATTTTAAGGCACTAAGACTTGTGCGTGTGGAGAATTCATTAAAAAAAAGTGCTCATTTCCTTAGAATTATTTTATTTTTTTAAATATATATTTTTTGTGGCTTTATAATCAGCTGTTCTCCATAAAGAGAGGAGAACACTTGGTACAGACACAGGAGGTCACTCTTAGGTAATAGTTTCAGCAATGTAGCCTGCGTTTTCCTGGTGATTTCCATTATTTGGCTCTGTTGTTCCAACTGGACTCTTCCCCAGACAGTCCTGTTTGAGGGTGGGTGACTATATTTCTCTTTGGAACCAAAACTGAAGAGCTAGGGAGGGTTCTCACCAAGGAGCCTTAAGACTTTCCCGGGTGCTGCCTAAAGGAAGGAGACCTGCCCTGGCAGGAGCTAGGGCTTGTAGCACGTTTTTAGCAAATGGAAGAGTGCCAGACAGAGATATGCCCTTCACCCATGTTCTGTATTCTCTGGCTGTATGAGGGAGTACTAGGCAGTCGCTGCTCAGTTACCCTCTTCCTTCAGGACTGGAGGTTGTGCTGATTAGTGGTTAGAATGAGTGGGATAATTAAGCTCTCTTCACAACCCTATCATTGGCTTGCCTTGGGCCAATTGCCTCACTTTCCTTATAGTTTCTTAAGCTGTAAACTGTGAATAATCATATCTGTGTCTTTGCAAAGTCCTTTTGAGAAGTTAAGCAATAGAAACAAGAGTGTTATCCATGAGACTAGTCTAGGACTGCCTTCCTGTAGGCAGGCAGCATTTTTTCCCAGCACACCAAACAGCTGCAATATGTAATGAGTTGGGGTTTTTTGTTAATTTTCACGTGTTACATCTCTTCTAGAAGAAGTAGGTTTGCAACATTCACTTATGCTTAGCTCTAAATATTCTTTTCTGGTCACTGGAGGTGTTTGTCTCTTCCTTGAGGGTGGTAAGGCTAAGTGTTGCTAGTAAAATCAGGCTTCCACTTTTTGTCTTTGTCACAACACTCAAGGCAGTTGATCTCAAGGCTTCCTTTGTGATAACAGAAAACTGCATTGGCAATAGTTGTGATGCAACGCTTCTTCACAGATATAGAGAACCCTCTGCAGATCCCAAGCAGTCCTCAATATTCCTGGAGAGCTTTACATTTTTGGCTACTTCTAAGAAATGCTATATTCCCATCAAAGCAAACAAGTCGGCCAACACTCAGCTTGAGTCTTCTCATATCAGGGGGCAGCTCAAGTTTATAGTAACAAAATTAGGATCACTTTTACAGCAGTTTGCTGGAAGATGTGGGTAAACTATTTTCAGTAAAATAATCATGCATCTTAAAGTAGTGCTAGATAGAAGCTGGAAAACAGCACACAAATACTACAAGACAAATAAAGGCCTGACTCCTGGAGAATCTAATGTATTTTCAAAGTTATGCTGAAGGGCATTTACTGCCTACAGACATTTTTCACTTTAAACAACTTCATAAAGGCCGTGAGAACAGTCTTCAGGCATTTATAGAGAAACATCGGTATGCAATCTCTTCAAAGACAGGGGGAATAACTAAATAAAATTCATTGATATGACTACCTACCTTCCAAACTCTTTAGATGTTAAGGACCCTAAAATTAATTTGCAGTCCAGCTCAGCATTAGGTCTGTAAAGACTCTGTGATTGATCCTAAATCTCACAGAAGGGATCAGAGGACATGAAAATAGTTACCTGAAACTAATAACGGTTTCCTAATGAAGGAGGAATGCAGCTGTCTGAGACAATGGGGGATCTCCCCCGTGCCAACCAGGTGACAGAAGCCATAGAAACAGATGCATTTTCAAGGTATCTTTGCACGAGATAATATGGTTATGAGTCAAGGCAACAGTTTGTGGTCTGCAAGTGCACCATTACATCTGTATATTTGTGATTGTGGGACAGTCAAATCCACCTCTGAAGAAGCAGGTCTGAGTCATTAGATGTTGCTAAGGATATAAGAGTTATAAGGAGCATCTTAGTTCAAGCACTCTCAATTATCCAAGCAAAAATCTCATAAAAGATTGGTGTTTCCTTCAAGTTGCAATTAATGTTTTTTATCAGTAAGTTGGACACATGTAAGGATTTGAAATATCTTTCAAAATTGGTGGTTACAATAATAGCTACTTTCTTTATTAATTATTGGAGAAATAACAAATTCCCTTCTCTTGCAGCTCTTTAATAAGGAAGTACAAGCTGTCTTTGAGGTACTAGTAGCCCAGTTACTCTTGTGTTATTCTGACACAACATGTATTCATCTTCCTTCAAGGCTTTAAGCTGTTCTGTTTATCAAGCAAATCAGCAAATAAGCCAAAGCACAACTCTAAAACTGAAGCAGTCTTATCTGCAATACAGGAAATAGAATTCTGCTGCTATTTTATGGCACATGGGGCCATAAAAGAACAGTCTTTATCCAAATCAGATAAGTTTTACCAATAGATCAACTAATACTAAATTATGGAGAAAGGTAAATGTGTACATGAAGGTTGAGGAAAAAGTCCCAGATTTAAAATTTATTGTGCCTCTGCTGTGACATGTCACAGTTTCAAAAATAAATTTGCCAAAAGAACTGAATGAAAACAAATCTACAATGTTCCTCCATAACCCAAATGGAAACAGTGTTTACAAATCTTCAGGTATCCAGAGGAGATAAAATATTGTTCTTATTAAAGTGAAATAATGAAAGAAAACATGGATAAGTAATGCTCTTCAAGAAGAGTCTGAAGCCTTGTCTACATGGAATTGTGTTGTTTGGTTTTGTTTCTTTTTTTTTTTTTTTTTTTTTAATTTTGCCCCATTTATTCCTGTGATGGTGCTAGTAGATTGAGATAGTCTGTCCACTCTGTTTACATTGGGTTAGTTCCCAATGAGTAAGAGACAGGTCCACAGAGCTCTGGACTTTCTCAAAATAATTGCATACCATCCTGAGTGCAATGTCCATCAGATTTTGCATTCTGGGACTTTTTCATTGTTGGTTGCCTACTAGAATCTCCTGTGTTTATCAATCTTGTGGTCAAATTCAAAAGATCCCATGATTCTGCTGATACTATCTCGTTGTTAGTGTGGTTTTAATGATTTCACCACGATTTTTATGTTGCCTAAGGACACAGCTGACCACTGAAAATCAGATAGTTATTCCTATAAATGGTGAAGTGTGCATACCCTTGCAGCATGGATGATTTTGGATAAAACTGAAACTCCTTTTACAGTAGTCACTACTGTGCCACGTGAATCCTGTAAGAGATAAGTGGGGGGAAGCCATAGTGGGCCACATCAAAGGTCCTTCTGACAAAGTATCCTGTTTTCAGCAGTGACCTGATAGTTACGCCAAGGGAAAAATACAAGACAGGGAAAGAATGCAATGACAGTTTTTCAGCATGTTCTTCCAGATTATTTTGTGTGTTGTGAAGTGTTTTCATACTGGTACATTCATTCTTCTTTTGGTCAAGTAGTATGGATTACTAATACAGGCAGAGGATTGCCTGCAAAATGGCAGTAACCAGCAGTGGCTGTGGAACAGCAGGATCTGGAAGGCCCTTTTGCTGAGTGCAGGTCATCCAAGAGTGTCTGTGGTACAATGCCAGCTCAGGTTCCCTTTCAGCAGAGGGGGGGTGTCTGTCATCTGCTTTCCTGATACTCGTTCCTGTGAGCTATTTGCTGGTTGCAGACCAGTTTAGTTCTGTTTTTTGAGGTGTTAGGGCTGTAGTCACTGATGACAATGCTATTAAAAGAGTGCTCTGCTCTCATTTTTGCAAACCAAGTACTATGAAGGAGATGAAGTGATAGATTTGCAGGATTGTCTTTCCAGTGAAACACTGATGGGACTTGGCTACCAGACCTTTCAATGTATTCAAGTGCTTAACTCCCACTGAAGTTGCCTGCTTATTTGTTCATATGAAATTCTAAAGCATAATCTAAAATTAAACTTCTGATTTTGTCTGTAGTGGAAGTTAATTAGCACATCTCAACTTGCCCACCAATATCACTTTCATTTGGTGTTAAGAGCAAGTTTAGCACTCAAGTCTCTTTTTTTCATAGCAAACAGCCTGTGCTTATTATCATATTAAAGGAATGCCACTGGTTAAATCAAGCAATGAATATAAATAGCTGTATTACTGCCATCAGGCATCAGTGTTTATTTAGTGGATGTGAATCATGCGTGCTTCTTTGATCTGGCTTTGACTAAGCCATTGCTGTTTTCATACAAAAAGGTTATTTGCAAACACTGCAAGAGTATCATATACATTAAACGTGGAACTAATCAATATGGAAGGCTCTCTGCTACTTTGACAACCCCGCACTGCCACAATGTCTTTAAGTGTTTTGAATTTCTCTGTGAGTACGTGGGTCCCTGAAGACACTCAGCTGTTTCTTTTGGACTAGAGAAGATCAGGATTGAAATCTGGGCCCCACTGAAATCAGTGGCCATATCACTCTCAGGTTCCTGTGAAGGGTACATATCTGGCAGCAGAGAGGACAAAACCAATCAAGGACAATGCTGATTTATTTGTGGACTGGTTTGATTACAGTGCATGCAGGAGAGTATTTGAAAGAGAAATTTGTTTGTGCATGATCCGAAAAGCAGATAGACTCAGACCTTGTGCTCATTATCCACACTGAACATTTTATTACTTTTTTTCTAAAACAAAGCTCCTGTGTTGAATTTTAAAACTGAACCTACATGCCTCCCTTTCAACAAACTATATGCGGACTGTTGTGTGCATTGGAAAAACAAATGATAACCCATAGGTTCTGCCAAAGTAATGTTATCACAGTCATTGTGATAAACAACTTAGAATGGGACTCATTCTGCTGCCAAACATTAACCTGGGCAAAATAGCTGACAAGAATGGTGTTTATTCAACCACAAGACACGACTGACCTCAGATGCTCTCCAATGAGGTAACTGGGGATGGCAAAGAAGTGGAAAAACTGTAGAAATACCCAAACAATTTGGTGATTCCTGAGTCCAAAGTGTGCATCCATCCCTCCCTTACTTTCTGTTACTTTTGCTGTAATACAAGGTCATACAAACATTTTAGGATTCAAAGGAAAGCTGCACCTCAAGGTTTTGGGCAAATTTTGTATTCATTCCTATGTTTGTAGCAAAGTCAGATTAGTTTTGCATCACTTGGGATTTCTTTATTATCATTTAACATAATTTTAAATATTAATCTCCTCTATGTTTATCTGCAGATGTTGCAGAAAAGGAGTTTTTAAATAATTTGGAATGATAACTGTACTAGGGAAGCATAATGGACAAGTGAGCTGTTTCTCTTTCAGTCTCTGGTATTTTGTAATGGACTGAATTACACTGTAACTTTGTCTAACCTAAGAAAAATGTTGAGAATTGTTAGGATGAAAGTGAAATAGTGATCATTTTGAAAAGTGAAAAAAGAGGTGTTTCTGTGTTCTTTTGTAAAGATCATACACTCCTCATATTAATGTTGTGATGATCTCTCACCTGACTGTGTATTATTGCATCAAAGATTTTTGTCAAAGAAACACATCCAGAAAGGCTAAACAGTGGCCGTGAAAAGAGTCCTTGAGGAAGTAGCAGAGATGCGGTTATGGGGGAATACCTTCCAGCTGGCTTCATCCCAGGTTGGAATTATTCTTCACAGGGGCTAGATCTAGAATCCCACAGGTGCCTGAGTCTTTGAGTTTCTGATAATTCCTGATACAGTTGCTGTGAAAGGAATGGATTTTACACGTTTTCAGAGCTCAAACTGCGAAACAAACAATTTTTTTCTTCTAGACCAGAAATGAGAAATACCAAGACTGAGGGGAACAGAGTGACCAGGTCTCACTTATTTTAAGGGTTGTTCCTCATTTCATTCAGTGTTACATGACTAAAGGGAAGGTGGGTCAATCAATCAACCCTTTGTTCGATTGACCCAATGAAAGCAATGTAACTATTGACTGAAGCTGTTCTTCTCTGCACAATTCAGCCTGAAGAAATGTAGTCTTTTAGCACAAACTAAGCCAATGCTTTAAGGTATGCATGGAACCGCATACCTTAAATGAGAATCATGGCTATGACTTCATGGTGGGAATTTAGCCTGTTAAAACATGACACTACCTCAGGCTTCTGCTTCTTGCACCTTTACCTAGGTAAGGAAAAGGCATGCATGGAAGAACCTTTCTAAAAACAATGAATTAATAGTTATGTAGTTTGTTCAGTGTGTTATTGAACTGCTTCACTGACACTGTAGAGATGGCAGTGTCTCAGATTGTGTGAATATCTCCTCACCCTGATGCTAGACAACTGCTGTGCCTTGCAATAGGGTGTGCAGTCAGACTTTGCCGTAGTCACGGAGGGAAGAGCTGCTACAAACTCAGTCCATTTCTCAAGACATTTTGCCATCAAAATATGTATGTCCAGTCCATTCATTTAGTCAAAAGATCTTTCTGATGGAGAAAAAAAAATCCAGTTTTGAGTATTTGTTTCAATCTTCCTTATAGTGGATTCCTTCCAGAGTTTACCACTATGGTACTGAAATTCAGATTACAGTCCTAAGAATGCTGTAACAAGTGAAGCTGTTACAAAAGTTACCTTAAGAAATGGCCTTTTTCCTGGATTATTCTTGATGAACAAACTGATGGTGATATTGTGAAAGATATCTTCAACCTTTACCCTCAGCACTACTGCCAACCCTTTCATGTGCTTTGGCAGAAGCTTCAATGGGATCTCAACTCAGACGGAGGAGAATTGGGGGAATATGATGCAATGAGAGCAGGTTAGTGCTCAGGCAGTGAGGCTGCTCACCTTGCCCCAGTTCAGGTGCAGAGCCAAGTATTCTATAACATCATAAAACAAGCAGCAGAAACTGTTGGTCACAAAGATAAATATTTGCTACGTTACAGAATCTTATCAGAGGGAATGTGTTCTTGCTGTTTGTTGATGGGACTTTCCAGGAACTGGAGATACATAGGGTCAGACATTCCTGTCAGTTTCAGTGGAGCTAAGTTCCCACCCTCAGTATGTACTACTTGAAACCACAGCTTGCATGCTCCCTCTCTGTAAACCATTCTGTTTCACTTCTCAATCAACTCTAAGCTGTGGACAAGGCACATAACTTTCATTTCCATTCATGCCTGATGTTTCTGAGAGTAGGTTTTGGCAATGCTTTTTAAAAATACACTATGCCCTGACCAGGGGGATTGGACTAGATGATCTTTCGAGGTCCCTTCCAATCTCTAACATTCTGTGATTCTGTAATGCTTTTTAAAAATACACTGTGCCCTGACTCTGGCCAGTAAAAGCCATTCTGGTCCTGTCGAAAATTAGATCCTCTTTACAAAACATTTCTCAAGAAGACTAGATTATTTAGATGGGGTTATAGATAATATAGATTACCAGGGCCCTAACTCTACAATATATCATGTGTAAGGAAATAGCTATCTCTAACAGGGCTTTAGAATCTACAGAGAGGAATCCCTTCAGGAATTAACAGCTTAGTTTGACAAATTTTAAAATAGAATTAGCCTAGTTTTCTAGCACAAGAGTACTCACGGTAGGTTTTGAACTTGCTAGCTGGTTTGAATGGAGGAGTGCAGAACTTTAGTTCAAGTCCAAGTGAGTCTATTGATAACCCTTCAGAAGAAGATTGTAGTGTGAGCTTAACACTATTGTACACCAAAGAATCAGTCTATATGAAATATTTGATGAATTCTCAGCTAGAGCGAAAACTGAAGGCCAAGGCTGCACAATATTAGACACAAGAAACGCCAGTCAGAAGCATCTGTACCACAGGCAGTGGTACTCAACCTGTACACTGCTTGTGGAACTCTGTGTCATTACACATGTGAAAATATGATAGGAAGCTTGTGCATTACCTATATGTCATGCCCCTTCATTACCACAGCATTTCACTTCCTGATGAGTCAACTGCCTAGTTAAAGAAGAGTTTAAAAATATTGTCTTTCAAGCTGAAGCACACATCACAGTCATTAAATCATCACTGTGGTCCAATCCCATAAAAAATTTCATTGCATGGAGTCTTTCTGAAGTCTGTGGGTCTCTACACACATGCATAGCTCTGCCTTACCATATTTTATTGAAGGATTACAATCTAACTAGGCAACTAGGCCCTGTCCCACAAGTCTGTGAGCCAGTGAGAGTTTCCAGATAATACAATAGTGCCATACTGTATTTAGATAGCTGAATATATGATTAGTCAATACTGTTCAGGATAGTTTTGTAAGAAGGATTTCTATCACTAAACCATTACTGTTTGGGCCTGACTCTGGCATTGAATAAATTCTCCTTAATAACCAATGTTTTTGTGATTTATTTATGAGTACTTTAAATACAGGTCCCAGGAATACATCTGATAGAAATGGTTTTTTGTAGACATTTCATTAAAAAACAGGGAAAGATTTCTCATTTGATTTTTTTGACAAGTGTATCTTTCCTTTTTCACTTTGCTATTGCAGGTTAAGTTCTTTGTGCGTTCAGTGTGAATGTGGATATCTCGTAAGTGTTTAACGTGTTTGTTCATGGCTTCTTGCTCATCTAATTTCCTTGTACTGTCCTCTACTCTCTGCCCCAGCTTTAGTCTGTTCCCAGGCTGAGGAACATTCAGAAATCTCATCATGCCTCACACCAGTGAAGGCAGACCAGTCTTAATTTTAAGAAACTATTCAGGTGGGAAGTAGTTAGCCTCAGTATATGGTTATTTAAACTTTCCTGGAGTGCTTTGCTAATATTGTATGGAAGAAACTGCTGGGATGCTACTGACTGTGTAGGCAGCCTTGCTGGTGCAGGTTTTAGCACTGTATTCTGATACAAAATTAGCCCTTCTTTTACCTTAATGCTGTCACCTGGGTACTCCTCAAAATACATACCCTGTTGTTATGGGATGCTCTTACTGCAGCTAAGCAGAGACATCCCAAGGGCCTGGTCTGCTTTTGGCCATGCTTCCTGCAGCAACAAAGTGGGGAAAGGCTCAGTCTTTGTAATTGTGAGGCTGCCTGTCCCCCAGGGTCCTCCATCAATCTGGAACTTCCCACCATCTCCCAGACAAGTGCAGTCTCTAACCTGAAGAAGGTTAAAATTGTCAGAGTTTTGAAGTAATGGTTATTCACCTGAGGACAATTTATATGTTTTAATCTTGCAGCTGGTTCTCACGTTGATAAGCCTGAGGCCCTGAAGCCCAACCCTTTGGCTGTTGTGTCTGAGTTTTTAGCAACAGTTGGGTATGTTATATAGAGGCATCTGGGTTTTTTTAACATGGATATGAAAATATGATTGGTGATGACAGTGGTGAGAATTATTCTGTCACGAGGTGTGAGGGGGAGAGAGATGCAGATGGGATTGCCTGTTTGCCTGTTACCACCAACTGCTTCCTGGTTTTGTCACAAATTGCACGTGTCTCCTGATGTTGCAATGAGAAAATAAAACCCACAAACTGATTTTCAGTTCTGCAAATTCTACAGGGAATGCTGGGAATTAATGCATTTTCTGTCTTTATTGTTCTGAAGGGCTGAGCTGTACTTTGTGGTTTGAGGTGCTTACAGGTGTAAATATGTCTAGACCAGAGTCTGCATGGTGAATATTTAGTGGAAATGAAGGCTCACTCATGGGGGTGGGGGCTGGAGGTGAACATTTGGGTTCTGTATACTTTCTCTTTTTTAAATAGCTGGTTTCCTTAGGAAATAAAATTCCATTCATTTCACCATGAGATAGTCTGGGAGACATACAAGACAAAAAAACCCAAAAAAACTAATGGATAAAATGCTTTATGTACTTCTCATTCTGGTTTTCTTTTCAACTCTTTACTATCTTTTTTCTGGTTCTTTCCCCCTCACCTCTCTTTTTTTTTTTTGTTTTGTTTTGTTTTTGTCTTGTCAGACTGAGTTTGTTAATTTTTGTTAATTTCCTTTCATTGGTTTGCTCTTTCTTACTGAAGTTACTCCTCAAGTCTCTCACTTCCTCATCCAGGCTCTGGCCTTCTTTCCTCCATCCCCAAAGTCCATTTCATGCTACTTTCTTTCTGTGTCTTGCTCTCTCCTTTACTAATGCTCCATCTTTTGATTAAATTTCCTGTTCTGGCCAACACTTATCTTTCGTACCCTTTCTCTAACAGCCCTCCAGTGCTTTTCTCCTCACTTCCCCCATTCTTTCTTTCATCTCTGTTTTCTTCAGAGTAGTATGTTCCTTTCCTCTTGCCTTTACATCCAGAAATTTTTTTACCTGCAGATGTCAGTTGGCTTCTTGACTATACATTTCTTCCTACCTGCCTTGAGATTTCATACCAAGGCTGAGAAACAAGGACCTAGGTGGTCCCCTGAGAGAATCAGAGATGGGAGTAGCCCATCCTACTTGTGGACCTCATATTCAAACATCAAAGAAATATTAGGCTTGCTTGAAATACATTGTTTTGGTCAAGAACTGAGCTTTTTCATAAATGATTTGTTCCATGTTCAGCATTACTCAGCTGGAACAGCAATTTACAATCTCTGTAATAAACTTCCTTCCTGAGCAACTGCCCCAAAAGGGCTTTTAATAAGAGCAGTACGATAACTTTTGGAGGTTTAGTTCTAAGTGGATAAACATGTCCCTGAGAGACAGGTAGAGGAGGGAGATACTTATTTTCTCACGTCTCATGAAGGCACTGAAGGGAGATTAATATCTCATGATAACCACACCCCTTGTCATCCTCTGTTAGTCACATCACACGCTTCCTGAACACAACACTTCTTTATGTTCCCCTGACATTTTGCACGTCTCACAAGAACAGTGACTAGTTATCATCCTCAGGGCTAACACCAGCTCAAAATAGTGTTCAGCGAGCCTTTACAGGAACCTCTAATTGTCTATGCACAGTATGCTAGGCTTCACAAAGGCTGTATTTACTCTTACCAGAGAGAAAATGCAATTGGATAAGATGAGATTGGTATGTTTTGACCTTAAGCTTGTGCCATATCAGTCAAAGAGGAGCTGGAAACTTTCTGCCTTTTACTACAAAACCTTGAGGGTCACATGCTATGGGTCTGCCAAGTGGCACTTTGAGAAAGTCATCAGGGTAGCATGAAGGTGGCTTTCTGGTAACTGCTGCTCCTCCCATGCCTTGTGTCCCTGTGACATTGGTTCAGCCAGACCTCAGAAGAAGGGCTTCCAGGTGTTGCATTCAGGGGCTCTAAGGTAATAGCAGAGCAGTTGACTGGAGGAAAATTCCAATTGTGTGTATCTTGTCTGCGAATGATGATGGCAGCCTGTACAGCTTTGCAATAACTTAGATAACCAGGAGGTACTTCAGCTAGTTAATCCTGTCTTTTCTCCTTTAAAGCCATTGTAGATAGAGGAATGGAACAGAATTAGGCACTAAAATCTCTTTGGTTTGCTGTGTGAGTTAATGGGATTCAGTAGCCATGATGCCAACTCCTTCTTTGTTCTTGGGATTTGTATACCTGGTAGAACAGCACTATACTGTGATGTTTTTGCATCAGTCATAATGAAAAAAGATATGACACAAACTATTTTTAGTGTGAGCAGTATAGTCTTCCCACTTCATTCCTAGCCTGGAACATCAAATAAGTGACTTTTTCTTCACTTTTATTTACTGCCTTGTTATGGATGAAGACACACAGAGAAACTGGGCTAGGTTAGATGCTCAGAGCACTATGGTTCCAGTCCTTCTTTCATATAAATGCAGATGAAGTACTGCAATCCTCCTCAAATATTGCTCTTCCTTCTTTGGTGAGCTTGAGTTAAAAATAGTTAGAACTGGGCAACTGCTGCATATGAGAAACACAACGAAATGTAGTTGAGGTTCAAGACCTGAACAAAAACATTATGTCCACACATAAGCCAAATACCTTTTCCTGGAATATAGGGTGCTTCCTTTTGTGTGTCTGGCTCTGACCACTGAGTCACTTCCTGTGGGTTTGCATTGTGTAGATTAACAGGTGCAATTCTAGGCACGTATAGAAACTTCCTTTCTTATTGCACTCACAAGGTTTATCCTCGGCTTCCTCTGAAGTTCAGACTTCTCTACTTCCTTATCCACAGTACATCTCTCTTCATCTCTGTGTCTGCCCCTGCGTGTCCCTGCTATCTGCCCAGGCTTTCTTCCTGACAGCTTCTTTCATTTCTTTCTTTTCTTTGGCCAGCAGTCTTAGAAAAAATAGCCAAGCTACTCTGTTGACTAGCAAAGCTAACTCTTTACAAGGAAGTCTCTATTCTGTGTTTTAACAAATACAGCCATGGTGACAATCTGGCATTCCTCTGAAATTCCATTTGGTGAGTAGCTTTGTACAAAGGAAAAAATCCGGGTGGAAGAAGTTGTTGAAGATAATACAGTCCCAGAACTACAGTAGTTCAGGATTCCTACTCCTTCAAAATCTCTGTAGTTATGGACTGCACATCTTCATACCAGAGTAACTATTTCAGATGAAGCATTGAAGTTTTTGTCAAAACATCGAAGCCAGTAAAATTAACTGCAAATTTACATGCCCCGCACCACGTTTGTTTTATTCTGCTGCCTGCATGGCAGTAGCTACACTGGGGTGTTGACTATCCCAGAATAGGTAGAACAATTTAACATTTGTGTGTAGATGACATGTCTGCCTTACGTTTACTTACCTTGTGAACAAGTATGGATGTCTTATCTGAGTTGTTTGTCAGAAAAAAAAACAAAAGTAAAGGAGCATACGTAGCTCTTCAGACACAAATCCATCTCCTCTTTGTTTCTTTTCCCTGTTAAATTCTGTAGCTTAACCATGGGCAGCTCTTGTTAAGTGTCTCTAGCACCAGTTTCATTTCTGTCTACTTCACAGTAGTTTGGAGGGACTCTTCTACATTAAAAAAAAAAAAAAAATTGAGCACACAGCCAAAAAAAGAAAGCTGGGTAAAAAAAAATCTTTCCCTTTTGAAGACACCTGTTATTTATAAGGGCTGAATGTCTAATAATCTGCCATATAAGTATGAGGACGTGGTGATAAGTTTGGTGAATGAAAGCATTCCAAAATCAGAGGCAGGAACCTACTGTGAAGAATGGTGCTGCGATTTTGCTGATATTCTGGAGCTACAGTGTTTAAAAACACAAGGGCAGAAGCAAATGGTTTTGAACTTCGCCTATATAATGAGCACAGGGCAGAAGCCAAGAACGATTGTGCCTGGGTTCTTTGTGTTTTCCAGAGCTTGCCTCTGGCCAGGGATGGGTGAGGGATGGGAAAGGGCGAAGGACCTAGACTCAGAAGTGTGCTGAATATTTGTTTGTTTTTTCAGAGGAAAAGGAGAAGTGATTGAGATGATGGTGCTTCACAACCCAGAGGGAGTTTCGCTTGACAGATAAGCACTCTGAGTCATGAGCTGAATACGTGCCTAAATGTTTCAGTAGTTGAAGGAAATTCTATCAAAGTCTGCTGTTGTGGTTGAATGTGCTGACTCAAAGTACTTACTATATGTGAGCTACCAGGGAGAAAATGTGGCGGGTAGCAAGTTGCACAGTGGGCCATGTGGACATTGGGAGGCAGAAATTATCCTTTACGTGAAGGAGAAGCAATGTTGGTGTGTGAAAATGCAAGCTGTTTGTTTCAATGAAGAGGCTGGTTTTGGCTTTACTCCACGTAGTTATTTGAAGGCTATTGAGAAATGCAAATCATGATTTATTTTTACTGTGCTATGTGATGAGACTCATACTTTAGAGAGAGACAAAAACTAGTTTCTGTCCAGAAACTAGCTAAAACAAAACAAAACAAAAATCTCACAGCTTATACAGTTTCAAATGATTGTGAATACTTGAAAAAAAAATTAAAGGTAATCTACAAAGGACAAAAGCAGCTAATTGTCCTGGTGGCTTGCTGCAGAAGGAGATACATTTTGGTCTGGTGGCTAAATGACATCAGTCTTCTGGGGGCTTTAGTCTCTTTTTCATTAATAGAATTTGTCCCACTATAGGGTTTTCAGTTCTTTCTCATATTATTTTCTGATATAGGTAAAACATGCTTAATGTACGTGTATTTTACTCTTAGTTGCCAGAGACCTCACATGGTCTTTTGTATTCTGGCTGTGAAAAGGGTTGGCACAATTTTTGAGAGACAGCATGAAAGGTTTTTACAGATTACTTTTAGAATGTATGTTACTAACTGTGTCATGGTCCATGGAGAAATGCTGTTCATTTGTCCTAAACCCTTTGTTCTGATGAGGCAAAAAGAGTGAGACTTAGCTAATGAATTAAAACATTCTCTTGCTTAGAAGAGACTAAGACAAACATATTTATAGGATCACTCTGCTGTTTAATACCATTTCCTTCCTTTTTACTCTGACAAACCTGAATGGTTGAGAGTAAACTTGAGAGAAACTGGTTTGAAAACACAATTCCTAGAATCAGAGATAATTTGGGTCAGTCATCTGGTCTAATCTCCTTAAAGCAGGTCAACTTTAAACAGAAATACTTTAAACTTGCTACCCTCTTGTAATGCCTTCTGTATTGACCCACCTGCATTTTCTTCTTTGCAGTTTCAAAGATCTTAAGCATTAATGCTGATGAGACTGCTCATTGAAAAGTGATTGACAGAAATATTCTTGGCTGAGTGCAGCAGGAAATTGAAATGGTGTGATGCCAGAAGCCAGAGAAGGCGCGTGTTTGCACAGCACTGGGAAATGCAGGGGCTTTGCTTGCAAGCATTCCCTTCGGGATTCTCCCTCCTACTTTCTCTCAGCAAGGGCAGACACCCAGTTCTGAGTTTCAGTCCAGCACTGCCTGTGAGAACAAACCACAGTTCTCAGAGTACAAACACAGTAGAGCTATCAGACCACCCCTGAATTGGCCTAGGAGCCTCCTGAACAACACAAGCCTGTAGGTACAAGGTCGTCTGTTTCTGGGACCTTGCCTTTGCTTGCTCATATGTGGGTATGCCCATGTTTTCGAAGAAGAATAGACAACTAGCAATATTCAATGCTTAGTATTGGTATTAAACAGTTGGTGTAAGTCTGTGTAGGACTGCTGGAAATAAATGCTGACACTGTATGCCAGTTGCACTAGTGATCCTATTTTCCTAAAGCCTTTTTCCAAGGAAGTTTCCATGGTGAAGGAGTGGAGCTGCAAGAAGAGTTCTATGAAATTGCCCATGGAAGTGTCATGATTGGTATTGCTGGCATTCTTCCAAAATTCCGAGTTCTTCATATGAATTAGACAGTGCCACTAATAATCAAGCAAGGGTTCCCAAAGTCAAGGGAGAGAAGGCAGAGTCTCGTACAGGTTATTGGTATGTGACCCTTATCATATCTCGGGCACCTAGATGTTCTCATCAGAGGTAAACCAGGAATGCTTAAACAGATTAGCAAAATCATTTACTGTTCACTAGTCACGATGATCTCCTTTATTCTCTGGGAAAACCAGTAATGAGCAGTTCAGACTGTGTGGGGCAGCGAGACCACTCAGTAGAGACTGTAGGCACATTCAATTTAGCAGTGAGTTGGCAGCTGGCTGGCGCACACCACAAAATATGCTGTATTTCTTTATCAAATCAACAATAAGTGTTCGTGTTTGTTCTGGTCTGTGTGCAAGAGCTCACGTATGCCTGCATACCTCATAACTCTGCCCAAGCAATTACATCCCATACTTCCCTGTTCTGTGCTGCTGTATTAAGAGTTACAACATTACATAGCTCTGCAGAGAATAAGTCCATCAAAATACATACCAATGTGCAGCATTTCCTTTCCCACTTATTATTGCTTTCAAGCGCCAGCATTTTTTCCCACTTTTCTTTTCTTTACTTGTTTTTTAATCATCTTTATAACATCTTCTGTCTTTACAGTTATGCCTTTGCCCTGTTTGTTTGCATTCTGGCACTTGACTTTGAACCCTTCTCTGTCTTGTTGTGAGTCTCACAACTAATGGTGGAGAGGTAAAAAGTCTCTTATAATAAAAAAAGAAGCAGAGGAAAGGGATGGACAGAGGCAAGAGGAAAGACTACCTGATGAGCCTGGTTGGTGTGTTAGGGTTACTACTGGAGTGCCCAAAAGTCAGTCCTCGTGGTTACTGTCATGGGGCCTTGCAAAACAGGGCAAGAAATATTGCTTTTACCGGTTCTGATGATATCCTAATTTTAAACACAGACTGGAATTTGTTCAGGTCCATCTCATCATCTTTGCAATACTACTATATGTTTGTTGCGCTCTTTTTAAAAGTCAGAAATGTAATTTATGTTCTTGTCCACCTTTCTGTTCTTGCACCAGAAGGGGTCTTCTCTCAGTAGTTGTCCTTGTTAGCAATATGACTTTTCAAATTTGTCTGCTACTCTGTGGGAATTTTCTGTAACCCTATAATTATCCCTGTTTACGTGATGGAAGTCTTTTTGCATGTCCTATTTAGCATTTGCTAA
This sequence comes from Pterocles gutturalis, assembly GCF_000699245.1. NCBI lineage: Eukaryota > Metazoa > Chordata > Aves > Pterocliformes > Pteroclidae > Pterocles > Pterocles gutturalis. The sequence continues at coordinate 22,677 of NW_010139175.1, read as the reverse complement.
CTGCTGTTTGTGCTTGCCTCTCCCTGCTAACAATGGACTTTGGATTCTTTTTTTTTTTTTTTTTTTTCTATATGATTAGGACTTTGTTTTTAACTCTTGCATAGTTGGGCTGAACTACTTAGCAAGCACTGAATGTGATATTCGAACAACAGTTCTTTGTAAATCACATCTTCAGGAATCCTATTTGAAAGGATCATCTAAAATTAACCTGAGATTATAGGCAAGACTGAAATCTCAGGCTAATTGTATGTGATATAAAACCACACTGTGCAAAACTTTTCTTTCCTTTATATCCATGCAAATGGTAAATTGTTGGACTACTCCTTGCCCAAATCATGCCAAATTAGTTTGCAGCTGGAGCTGCTGTTGTTACAGCAGCGCTGCATGCAGCTTCAGTATTGCTGAGATGGCTGTACAGTGGTGCATGTTCTTCCCTACCAACAGATATGGGGTGTTTTGGACAGCAAATAGGTGACTTGGGAGGGGAAGGTGACAGAAAAGGGAATTACATCTTGCTGAAATCCAGTGCTGGAGTATGGATAAACCAAAGAGGTTGAATACCCTAGAAAGATGAGTGCTTAGGCAGGGTAATAATAAAAATCATCAGATCTGCATGGCCCCAATCATGACAATTCATCTTAAATATGTTCAGTAACATGTTCTCGTTTATTGTGATTAATTAACACTGAAAGAAACTGACTGAAATACAGCTGGTGAAAACAAGCAGATGTTTCACGGTTCACGTGGGGAGTAATCAGCATGATATTTCTCCTTTCATATTCGACCACTGAGTAGAATTGATCTACCTGTGAATAACCTAGAAAGTGCCTGTAAATGTAGCTCCAGCCAACAGGGAACTTCAGGTATGGGAACTGAAGTGGGATGTAGGCTGTACTGGTCGGGCCCAGTAGCTGTGGCCACACTAGCTCTTGCTGCTTTCTCTTCTGGACTGTTGAATCCACATCTCACTGAGGGTGCTCTAGAGATTTCTGTTGCCTTGGAACATAGAGTTTTCACTTTGGACAAACTGGATTTGGGGAGATTTCAGTGTCTAGGAACAGCGGGAGCAGGGCTAGGTGGTACTCTCTCTGTCAGTGACATTCATCCACATTTACATTAAAACAGTGCTGTTGGCTGGAGCAAATCTTACCTAAACAAGCACTTACACAGTTCAGAGCACTGTTGTGTATTGCTGCAAGGTGTTTCACGAGCATGCTAGAAGGAATGGTTGTTAAAATGATAAATTTCTCTAAAGTAAAGAAAGTTCCCCAAGCTCTTTCTGAAACTGCATGGAAAACATTTTAAGGGGTTTTCTGCATCCTTGAGCCACTATCAGTACCTGTTTGAGAAAACGTATTTCCAAACTAAGTTCCCTTGCTTCCTGTAGACCAGGCTACAAAGTCAACATGCTTGTTTTTAAATCTCCAAATTAGATGATGCAATGACTCAGCATGAAAACCAGTCACCAGCAGCAAACATTCCTCCTCTGAGATGAGTGTTTCTAAAGAGCAATCAAAATCAAACGACACAAGTAAAGAAAAGAAATGAATGAGCCCCTCACTCCATATAGATTGGGATTCTTCCTCCTTTGGTGTTCTTATTACTTTTGTTTTCCCTGCAAGTATCTGATAAATATAAGAGGAAGTTTTTTTTTTTTTATTTTTCTTTCTCTTTTTTCTTTTTTTCTTTAAAGCCAGGATAGAAGACACTTTAAAGTTTTGCTTTTCTTTTAATGAGGACAAATATTTTCTCTATCTTAAAAAGGCCACCCATGCAGATTCTTAAATATAATACTTATCTTCTACTTCCAATGAACTATTAAGTAACTGAAAACTCTGTAAAGATATTGGGTTAGCTGAAAAAAAGTTTCCCGTAGGAACCTGCTGAATAGTTCTTAATTATATCAATAGTCACAGATTTTTTTTAGAAGAAAACCCTTACCATTTGCAAATGAATGACCAGAGTTCTGAAGTTTGATTAAGGTTGAATTGCCTTGAATCACAGCAGAACATTAGAGAATATATGCTGTGTATTGTATTTCAAAAAGTGCATTCATGATTTTCCCTCTATGTTGCTTTCATATAAATAAGAGATAAGAGCATAATCCTGTGTCCCTACTTCTCATTTAAATTAACATCCTTCTTTCATGTGCTAGCAAATGGAAAGCATTCAGATATATTCTGTTGAATACAATGCTGGGAGACTGCAAATGTGATTTGGTACAGCAGTGGTATTGCTGCTACTTGTTACTGTGACGACAGAGCTACAGTACTCTCTGAATGGTAGTAAACCTCCTAATTTTAAGTATTTAGAAATTGGATACCTTCTTGGGTTCTTTGCTAGTTGTACGAAGCGTCCAGGCGAATGTTTTCTCTGTGTGCGTCTTCTCCCAATTGAATGCCAAGGTAATAGGATGTCATTGTGCAACTATATGGAGCCTATCATCTCACTGAGTTGCAAGCAAAATCTTCAAGCTATAACATCAGCCTCTGAGGTTCAGTGTGGGTGGGACAGTATGTTTCAGGATTTGGGAAGGACAATGGTGCTCAAATTTCATGGTAGGTGACAGAAGCAGTAGGTATCAAGGAACAGCACACTTTGAACTGTGGGTGTACAAAGTATAATGAATTGAACAGGAAATTGCTCAGACTACAAGAGATAAAAAAAGCACATTGGTTGGGAGAAGGATACATGAGAGTTTTCACAGCCATGTGGCCTCAAACTCACTTTCATCAGCAGAAAGTCCCTATAACTTTAGAGTTACAAAGGACAATGGTTAGTTACTCAGGCTCTCTGTTTTAGGACGGAAGGAGCTGCTCATGATCTTTCTTGAAAAATATAATGCCAGGGGTTAATCATCCTTTTTCTGATTTATGGATAGACCTTCATGTGCATGGAAGGTACTCAGAAGGGGCAAAGTCTTACATAGTTTATATATGTCTCAGCCTTTTTCCTAGTAGTTCATGCATATAGTTCAGCATACCTCTTTGGCACTAAGCAGACTTTTTAAATTTAGTAGCACAGGTTACTGAGAAGATGTGAATTTCTTAAATTTTCTCTGCCTTCATGGCCTACTGTAATCACATCTTTTGAATGTGGGAATAATTTACCTCAAAATAGGGAACAGATTACTGCCATTATTGATGACCATCTCTGGTGTCCATCCACGAATGCAATAGCACTGTACAAACTCCGTATACAGATAAGGAACCATTATATTCAGCTTTTTGAAACTGGAACAAATGCTTCTAGGTGAACCACTGACACTATTTAAGCCAAAAGCAAAATATCGTTTAACCTCAGTCAACAGCTTTTAATCCAGGGGTCAGTTTTTTCACGTACAGCTGTTAAAGAGTTATTTCTGTTTCTTACAATACTGCTTTTCTTGTTTTAGCAGGAAGGTACCAATGTGACCTGTCTACTTCGAAAATGTAAGACAACATTAAACCCGAGGGTTTTAAAAAGAAGAGTGTTTCAGTCTGTTCTGCAAGCTGAAGCAGGATCTAGTCCAACAATACTGATACGTTGCTGTAGTTTCAGTCAAAATTCAAAGTAAAGAGAAACACCTCATGCATTATTTTCCTAAAGCTACTGGCACTTTTATATTAAAGACTGTAGTGTTTAGCATTTGTAAACTTGATAACAAACGTGGCTAAATTAGCTACATGTAATGTAAAACGTTCCCTAAACCCATATCCCTTTCTACTTGACTGCATACAGCAGCAAAGAAGGAAACATATGAAGACTCCTAACATCAGAGAGATTTTAACATGGATTTAAGAAATGCTGGTCAGCGTGGGTATCCTTCCAGACGTGAAACGCATTAGGAGGAACAGATTACAAAAGGACCACTTTTAAACTCAAATTTCCATCTGCTTGATATAGTTTCCTGCTGCTCCACTTACAGCTATCTGGAATATATAAGAAGTTTGATCAAAGCCATGCTCAAATTCGACATCCACTTAAGTCAGTGGGAATTTTTGCTTGAACAAGAACCACAGGATTTAGTACACAGGATTTCATAGCAATTATTTATTTTAGTGGGAAGTTTAATAGTAAGTGTAATGGCAAACAAAAGGGAAATAAGTTGGTCTAGGGGATTTGTAAGAAAGTTCCTGTGTTTGCATAAAAAATTATCCCAGTTATTTAACTTTTTTTTCCTCTTGTAACACCTGTGTTGTAGTAATCAAAAACAATGTTGCATTTTAAAGTTAGCTCCTGTAAATTTGTTCTTCTTCCCCTATTACTCATATTTCTTTTCCGGTTTTTATTATCCTGCCCCAATGGGGATTTTCTTTTAACTGTGTTATAATATAATTGTTAGTGTGTGCACATGAAAAGACCACTGACCTTGTACTGACTTGTGAGTCAGAGGATTAGTAGCTTTGCATATGACCATCTGAAAAGAGTGAAAAAATTTCCCTTAACCTGCTTTTTAGGTGAACAAATGGTGAAAAACTGACTCGGTAGTTTTTCCTCATTTAGTACAACGGATTGCATCTATTGTGTAATTGTCTCAGATTTTCAACTTGTGTATTTGGTTACTAATATGTAGAGTTATACAGATAATATATGTAATAATATAGTCATACATTCTATATTGGTTTTAAAATGCAGACATTTTGTGAATTTTGGAGGATGTAGTCTCTGTAATTGAAGTTATTTTTAATTGATTTGTTAAGGTCAGTCTCTGAACTTGTGGATATCTTCATTCATGTGCATAATTTTAACAAAATGCAACAGGAAATCCAGAACCAGTCATTCCAGTGGTCAGGGTGGTGGGAGCATTAACAAAGTGAAGGAGACGATCTTGCAATTTACACGCACAAAGCAGGTAAGCACATATGTAAGCATACATGGAGGACCAAGGAGGTTATGGCTTTCCTCTGTAATCTATCTAGCAAATGGCAAAACCAGAATTAGGACTTTGGATTTTCATCCCACAGTGACCTTTAGGGTAAAGCTGATTAGTGAAATTTTTCATCACGAATTGCTAATTTTAGAAGTTATGACCACCAATAGCTTTCTCTGAACTTCATGGGAACTAAAAACTACATCCCCAAGATGTCACTAGTTTCAGACACCCCGTATGGAGACATCCAAAAGTGGAAGTCACTTGGGTAAGTTCTGGCCTTAACCTCTGTGCCTCTGAAACTGTTCCATGTAACAAATAGAGGTTATGAAAAGTGAGAGGGACAGGGAGATATCGTGGGAGAAAGATATTTGGCAGTGGCATTTGCTGCAGAGAAAAAGAAAGTAAGAGAAAAAGGGACACAAATAGCAAGGAGCTGTTTGGGCTCAATAGAAGGGAGAGCAGAGCAGCAAAAACATCTCTTTCCAAATGGAAAAATGTCCAGTCTGTCTCAATATCCATTTTCCAGGTGCATTATGTAGCCTATAGAGAGCACTTCAGTAGTAAAGCACCCAACCTAGTGTCTGGAACTGGGTGTATAAACTAATACTTCATTTGCATGTTATTTGATTTGTTTTTATTTTCAACCCTTCTTACATTGTTTTCAGCAGTGTAGAGCTTTCATTATTTATTGAAAGCCAGACTTCTTGTGAGTCAGACTTGCTGAGAACATGGGGATAGACCAAGGAAGTGTATCCCTTAGCAACAGAAAGCAAGTTAGGTTTCTTCAGAACTTCTCTATTCATGTTTTCTCTCATTGTTAATAGGTCTTTTACAGAGAAATTGGCTCACACTTCATTTGGAGTGCTCTAGACCCAAATGTTCCTCAGGTTTAATGAGACAATTTTGTGAGTTTCATTTCACACCAGACAGTTACTGAAAATCATGTACAGGTTTATATCAATTGTGCCAAAGTTATATGCCTTCTTGGGAAAAAGATAGGGAGAGAGAGTTATGTCACTATTTTTGTAGATATGAGCTAATTTACTTAACTAGCACATAAACTGTAGGCAGGGTACATTGTAATTTAACTTGTCTTTGCATTAGTCAGGCTTTAGGCATTAAGTTACAGGTTGTCCTGTCAGATATATTAGCTAAATGATTTTAGCCAGAAAGTATTTTAACACTACAGTGGTCATTCGTATAGCAACTGGGATTATTACCTTTCTGTTTCAGTGACTGTTTTACTTCAAGCATGCAGCAATACACACATGGCAGTTAAAATCAGACATGCCATAGGCTCTCTGGTCTTATATCCTGAGAAGCTGTGTGCCTTTCTGTAAGTGACCCTCCCCACTTGACTCCCCATGGTTGTCATCACCACTATTCCATCTGTTCTACAGCCTTCCCTATACTTCTTGCACGAATTATGACAAAGGCGATGGATCCTGACAGTAAAGGACAAGAGACCTGGTTTCCACTGGTGTCCATCTCCCAGAAGGTGGCCCAAGGCAAGTCAGTCTTAGAGTATTCCCATGCATTTCCCATGCAAGGCAGTGGTTGTTAGCACCCAGAGCTCATACCTCAAGCCACCAGGCTTTTGACATTGTGTGTTTCCACATGGATGATGGCTTTAATCACCCCAAACCACTGCCCCCATTCATATTTATTACACCCATAACCCAGACTCTTAGGTTCATATTTAATGAAAAAAACTCAGTTAAAAAGTAATGACTGTCTTCATTGTCCCCTGTGTACAATAAAGCTTGTGGCAAAATCACTAACGGCCAAACAGGCCAAATAGCACTGATAAGAAAGAGAGAAATGTGAGAGGAAAATCTCATGCATGGAAATAAAAAAAAGGTTATTTTAGGTGCCTCTTCTTGTTTGTGGTGTAATTCACTGCACTATTTAGTTGTTTTTATTCTAAATAAACCTGTTCAATTTTAAATGGTAAAAAGCCATCTCAGTAAGCTAAAGAAAAACAAGTCTTTATCTAAATATACTGCTTAGTTAAATGAAGAGTGTTGCATATTCTGACTTCAGACCTTTCTTTAAGTGTCTTTTCTGGGTTGTTGATTCGGTGAATACTTCATTTATTTTCTGGCAGTTTTCCTGAAAGGAAAGCCAAGGAACATCATCTGAATAAATAATTGTGGTTTATTTTGGCAATATCTTGTAACAGCTCAAGTGATCAGGTATTTTGTTTTTTAACTGAAGCACCCTATAATCTTGGAGCCTGACCAACAGTTTTCTGCCACTTCACATAACTTAATTGTTTCACTCTGCTACCTGACCAGATTTTTGCTGTTCGTGCAGAGGACTTTTAGGTAGATGTTGCTGTTTCTAGTTTAAGATGTCTATCTTAAAAGCCATAAATCTACCATTAGAATCATAGAATCATAGAATGATTTGGGTTGGAAGGAACCTTAAAGGTCATCTAGTTCCAACCCCCAATACTAGGAACAGTAATGTCTTTGTGGTCCAAGGAGGGATGTGGCTGATATATTCGCAGGCATTATATTTCTGGCAAATCTGTAAGTGATTTCTGTGGAAAACCTTTTAAAAATAATAGGAAAAGGAAAGAGGCTACAATCCTATATCTTTAGGTCATTTTCTGTAAAAGGATGCTCACAAAAATCTCAGATTTGGGCAAGTTTTGAGCCAAAAAACTGATTTGTAAATTTAGTTCGCCTAAATTTGGAAACAATTACTTCCAGCAAAAACTGGCAAATCTTTTATTTGAAAAATATTTTGTTTTCCCCAAAGAAAGAAAGAAAGAAAAGAAAAACACATTTCTGTTGCAATATCAATTTTTTATTGGAGGAAAGTTCTAATTAAAAAAAAGTAAGTAGCCTTTTTGGTTAATGCTTGTGTAAGCGCATTTGTAAAGGCAAATATGACAGACCGTTAAGTAAGCAAGTGATTGAGTATGAACAAATAAACCTAGGCTGAAAATCTATCCTGCTGCAGCCCAATGCTGAAGATATTCTTGAAGAAGATGGTTATTCTGAGTTCCAGTGCTGACTTCTAACATCTGTGGATTTTACCTGGACCCTTGTTATGTGGAATGCATTGGCTGCTTCTGGGACTGCATGTGGGCTGGGGAAAGGTTTCACACAGGATCTCTTGGCAGCACCAGGCCTAAGAAAAAAGACCCTTGAGCTGAAGGGACATGCAGTATTCTTGCTGTAATCTCGCCATAATCTTGCCATAAACTAAGAATCGTGCTAAGACTTCTTGGTAGAGCAATTTTTTTGAAGGGAGGGTCTGCAGAAGCACCACTTCACTATCAATATTCTTCCTTGGCTTCTTCTATTTCTGTGGATAGCTTTAGCAGAAAACTCATGGCATAAGAGGATTTAATGATTCCTTGGCCTCTGTTTGTTTTCCCTTTCCCATCTCTACTTTTTCTTTTCAAACAGAGAGCTATAAAATGTGAAACTGAAACTGCATAGTTTCAGAGATTTGTTAAGGAAATAAAACTTTAATTATTGGTGAGTTCCACCCTGGCGTAGCATGAAATATGACTGCCTGCTTAATGCATACAGGTCTGTTTGGTTTTGCCAAGAAGAGAGATCTTACTTAGTAAAACCAGCTATTTTCATAAACAGGAGTAAAATGATCTTTAATGATATGTACTAAGCTCAGTGGGTGAGAAGACCAGGCCTGATCCTGGCAGTCAAAGCAGTTGAACTCCAGGTCTTTGACCCTTCACAGGCTGTTTTGCAGAATTATGTCTGTACTGACCATGCTCATATGCAGGATGAATTCGGTTTGTGTTTACTCCATCCTTTACTCACGTGGAAGTGGTGAGAGGCAGCTCCTCTAAGTTGGTGCAATGCTATTCAGAGATGCAGGAGGTGATACTTCACTACTAAGAATGCTGCTTGAACCTCCCCTCCTCACCTCTGCCGAGAAATGGCTGCAAGTTGGATGCAAACACCTGGAGGCAAGAGATGGGTGGGGAAGTGGTAGGTAGCTTGTACTGACCTAGCTGACAGGGTACTGAAATGTGAGGCTGGAAGTCTTGGACTCTGGTTCGAGGTCAAGTAGAAACCTCCTGTGTGAACTCAGGCAAAACACAGAGGCTTTGCCTCTAAAATAGACATCACTGTCCTTGCTGGGTTTGTTGCTGGCAGTGGGTGGGGTTTTTTGTTCTTGTTTTTGTTTTTAATAAAAGCCTGGGGTGTATTTGGATGTAAAGGACTTTGTGAGAATAGAGAATATTTATTTTGGAGGCTGGGGCTGAGCTGCATTTTTAATTTTTTTCTAATCCCCTGAGTTGGGAAACTGAATCTTATTTTTCCTGGAAGACAGGGGAAGGGTGACAACAAGAATCAATGTGTTAAGCCATTAGTCACCAACTGCTGGAGTACAAATATTGACAAGTGCAAAGGTTTGGTGGTCTTGCTTTTCTGCATGAATATCAGCAATCTATCACAAAAAGCCTGCCTGTACTTCCAGGAGGCCTGTCCCTGGATAACATGATTATTGCAGTGTAATAGGGAGGTAAATGGTTAGATATGGGTAGCACAGCTTCCACTGAACCTATGTTACCCAATGTGTTGTTATGCAGAGTTTTGCCTTTCAACACAAATATCATAAATGTTACAGTTCTTAAATCAGCAATCTTAAATCAGCAATTTGCTTTCCTGCATCATACTTCCTCCTAAGGACAATCTTGTAAGTTCACATCTGATCATTTGATTGTGGTTCTCGGGTCTCCATCTTTGCTTTAGAACATCATATGCTCTGAGGGCTGTCCCTCAGGAAGAATGCTGCAGCTATGTTTTTCACATTCTAGGAATAGAATCATTGTGGGAACTGAGCAATTCTCAAAACTGAAGCACCCTGCAGTGAGACCTGTGAAATGAATGGTCAGTGGGCTCTGAACAGGGATCTGTGAGCAGAGGGGTAGATGGTAGTCTCAAAAATCTTGTCAGTAAAAAAACAAACAAACAAAAAAAACCCCTAAAACTTTTCACTGTTGTTAGGTCTGGCAAAGCTCCATCAGCTTGCAACACTCATTCATTGTATAATGACTGGATGCCATAGGCAGTTTCAAATCCTTATTGATGAGACCTGCTGAGAGCAAGGCTAGAAGCGCTGGTGTTGGAGATGTCTGTAACCTGGAAGACAGGTACAGCCAAGGAAAGAATTGTAATCTTGGTCCATCACACATATACCATCATCCAAATTGCATACTCATAGTCTCTTCTGCCCATATCTTTCAAGCATCATCTGCAAATATTTTGCTGTCACCTTTCTTTCTGAAAATCACAAATCCCTTTCTGCACAAATCTCATTTTTTACCAGACTCTGTAACACTCTGGAACCACTGCTTTAGTCTCCCTTCCTAAAAGCAGTACTGCTGTGACAGGTATATACATATCTGTACACAAGTAAATAGCTGCAGAACAAGGAAGAACAGCATCGATTAAGACTTTAAGTAGCAGCAGTTAAAATCACAGTTCTGTTCTCAACCCAGCTGTTGAACATACTTCCAGCAAGTTCCATTCCCTTTTGGTGTTAGCCTCTTCTGGAAGCCACACTACGTGTGCTTAGCTGGGCAAATAGCTCCTTGGTGTCTCCATCTTCCTAAGGTTGAGACTTGTAAACCCATGATGTAGCCAGATTTCCTGGTTGCTTTTACATTGACAGTATACATTTGTTACAGATGGTTTATCTACCTGTTTTTGGTACTCCCTAGGATTGCTTTACATAACTCTTCTGGGTCCTTAAAATCTGAGGAGAGTTTTTGCTTTCAGCTAAGATTTTAAAAATAATCTAAGATTACAATTCTGAGAAGCAATCCCAATTGAGTTAATTAATCTTCTCTGAGTAACAAAGAATTTAGCTTGTTCTTGTTCTTGTGCAGGTTGTATTTTAGCAGAAGCCTTCAATAACGAAAACATCCATTCTTCAGCAAGCCTCCTGTGCTTTACTGGGTTTTGATCCATAAGGGTAGCTCACTCAATTTAATTTCTTTTGCCAAAAGATGTCTTCTTCAATGAGCTGTGTTACATCATCTGTTACCTATTAGCTCTCTGATAAATGTGTACTTAAGGGCCATGATCTATCTTTAGGAGCAGTGCAAAGACTCTTAAACTTATGACCGTCCCTTATGAAAGTAGTCACATTAATATAAATGGGAACTTTGCCTGAAAAGGAACTGAGCAAACTGAGTGAAGAGTCAGGATTTGGCTGGTGGAATGATGTATATGCATTGGGTCCTACATGTGCATCCATTCCAGTTGTATCACTGGAATTCAGGACATTGTCTCAATCACTTTCTGATGATGAAGAGCTGTAAACGTGCTCTTCTGCATCCTTATACTAAGATATAGATATGTGTCTGCCATCTGTGAGTATCCCTGGAAATATTTTTGACATGACTTAACTGTTTAGACTTGGGGTGCTGAGAATCAACCTTTATCCAGTACATCATCCAATGCATTTTTTTCTTTGACACATCAAATTTTAGACTTGGTGCTGAAAACACGGAGCAACTTCACTCATAAGAACAACTTTGTTCATAGATGTGTGAGTCAGTTATTTCAGTGACTATTCCTGAGATCAGGCACTAGATTTTTCAGACCCAGAAGGGAACAAAACTGTTGATGAAGATGATGAATGCCTCAGGAAAAAAAAAAAAAACAAAACAAACCCAACATATGGGTAAGTAATGTATTGGTAGAACACAGACCATCAGCTTTGAGACCACTTGATTATCCAAGCCATGTTCTCCCAATGGAGTTCCCACTGTGCAAAAAGATTTTCAAGGAAAGCTCTGTGCAGCCTCAGCACACTTCATAATTTTAGAAATGACACGTCTGTCTGAGTGCTTTACAAATGAAAGCAAGCAGGAAACAAAGTCTCAGACGTTTTGCTTACCTGGTACATTATGGTTAGTTTTGCCCTTTTTCCTGCATTTTCAGTTGGGCAATCAGTCTCTTGGGAAGCTTTGGGGCTTTTTCAAGATATGATATGTGTTGCTACTTACAACTGCTCAGGGTTTTGAAAGCAGAGGATTTATCAGAGAACACAGAGGCTGATGTAAACTATTTGCAGATCATAGCGTTGAGTAGAGGGATGGTGGAAATGCCCTTCTTTCTACTGCAACATGTAGATTTTCAGACCTGCAGAGGACACAGAGCATTGTGAAAGGAGACAGTAAGGGCATGGAATGAAAAGAGCTGTACATGCAATGCATGGTATGGATCATATAATCTATTAAAAGTCACAGCATCTATAAATAGATGAGATCTTGAAGCTGAGGTAAGCAGCCATCAGTGCCTATTGTGTGGACATGGGTCAGATGTTAACAGTTAGGGAGAACTCAGATCTCTTTAGCCATGGTTTAGCTGTTCAGCTCTGTCCGGCAGCAGGGAGAGGCCGTGGGTGACCTCCTGAGGCTCTTTCCTGCCCTTATTTCTGTGATTACATAAGCTTCATGTAAATAGTCCATGTTGAACTCAAAAAGCCATCAGGAAAAAGATAATGGCTATGACAAGACCATTCATAGCTCACATGCGTGTTTTTATTAGCATCACTGCAGCAAAGCTAAAATAAAGTCAATGATGCAGAGCTCTATCTGAAAGAAAATCTCAGTCTCGCAATTATTTCCTATATTCGTGAATGATAATGGACTAACCATGGAAATGGATGCACTTACGTAAAAGAGAGAAAACAGAAGGATAGTTAAGTGAAATGCTGCCATTTTGTCGGTTTATCTACTTACCATTCCAATATTAACATGGACTATAAAAGCAGCACTGCTCATTCCTTCATTGCTTGGGTTCTCAGGCTCTGCAAAATAAGTTTGTCATGGGGTAGTTGCTACCTGTTACTGTTTATGTATCGTTGTGGAAAAGAGCAGTCACACTGGATTAAAATGCGAGTAGAAGCGCATCTGCTGTACTGTCCATACAAGTAAGGGTGTATGACATAACAAACATTTCTTGTCATTTGCTAGCCTCTGTGAGCCACTTAATAAACATTAAGATGACTGGTACCCAGTGCTATGCCCCATAGCATGTCTTAACACAAAGTGGACAACACAGAAAATATATCTGCAACATAAAGTATTTTATGATATTCGGAACACCTCTAATGTTGAGGAGGGCTTGACTGGACTAGTATCTGCATGGAAAATGCATTAAAGCTCCTGTATATGGGAATGTTCAACTCATCTGAATGACGTTCCAAAGTGCACTGGTTGAACATTATTTATCCTCCTGCATGGATACTCTTACTCAGAATGAAATAGGTTAATATAATTTATTCTCTTTAGGGCTAAATTCAAACAGGGATTTAGGAGTGTACAGCCTGAGTTATCACAAGGCCTGTGTCCCAAGTGGGAGGAGCATTACTTGCTAGACAGGGATATCTTTCATTTGACACTTAGGACTGAAAAGATTTGGATTCACAATTTGGACCATTTGTTTTAGAACTTGCCCTGGCTAAATTCCAAGTAGCAGTAAGAACGGACTTAAGGAAGAGGAGAAGGGGACTTGCAACAGATTAAGGATGTCCTCTTGTGAAGACTGTAGATATCCTGAATTTAATTCTCTGCTTAAAGATAGCTTTCCTTCATCACCCTGACACAGAGTTTCCATCTCCTTTCCTTGGAGTTTAAAGAAAAGAGAAGGATTGGTGGGTGGGGAATAAGTGTATGTTTCAGAGAGCACTCCTATGAAGGCATCTTCAAGATTGTCAGGTTTTCAGAGGTTCTGCTGGGGGAGAAAAATAAGGACCTTAGAGAGCTGAGAGGATGGGTTGTGTGAGACATGGTAGTGCAGAGATGATAGTGGAAATGGAAACTAAAAAAAGACTAATGGAGCAGTGTGGCTAGGCAAGTATATGGACTATGTTAGGGATGGAAGGAAACATTCTGCAGAGAAGAGACTACAGAAGCTGACAGGTGACTGCTTGAGGTCCTAAATGATATTAGAGTTCTTCCAGTGGTGTGCTGGATCTGTCTCTTCCTCTGCCTTTTGTAGCTCTGGAACTAATTTTACAGATTAAATAAAGTACTTTGTCAACTCAGTGTGTCTGGCACTGAATTTGTAAATCCATCCTTTCTATTTCAGTCAGGCATGACTGGGTGAACAACCTCCAGAAGTAAAAGAAGTGACATGAATAATTCTTCCTTGAAATAAGGTCAATGTTATCCTCATGTGACTTGAGCTGTGTGAAAGGAACAGAGACCTACATCAACCAGGTGCTATTAGCAACACTGGGTGCAGACATATTTTGTCATAAATCTCAGATAATAATTAAAGAGTCATTACAATTATCTTGGTTTTTACAAGTACCACAGCATCCTTCATAGAAATGTATTTCAGCATCAAATTCACCTTGGGGTGAAAGAAACTTTGCCGTTACAAAGCGACTTTTGTGTTATGCCCAAAGCTCTGCATTCAGAGTGCACATTTACTAAAAAAGTTGCTAGTATTCATATTGTGCTTGGTCTCTGTCATCACAAAGCCTAATCTTCTCTTGTCACATTAGAATGCAGTTTATGGATTTTTTTTTTTTTTTTGTGGGGGTGGCATTCTGTTCCTTTATGTACTTCTGACTTCCCATTTCCGGATATAACATAGCTGATTTAAACTACTATTGTCAGATACCTTTGCTATACATATGATATTTTAAATATAAAAAAAAAAAAAGGTAATGGTTGGTGGAGCCTGCTGGTGTTTTCAGATAGCATCAGAAGGAAATGTTTTTTTAAAAATATACAATCATAATCTAGTTTAATTTGGTGTGGAAAGCTTATTTTGTCTTTACCAAGAAAAGAAATGGACAACTTTGTAGATAATTTTTTCTACAGAATGACGGAATAGCACCAGTGGCCATAAAATAGCAAAATGCAGTATGTTTGGCTAGTAGAAAATGAACTATCTTTAGCAAAATGAACTTGCATATATTTTTCTTTGATTGTTAAAAGTATCCTGTATTAAACAGTAGGTAATCTCTTTAGAAATGCTTAAGTTCCCAGTTTCGCTGCCATATTATACTTCTGCTTATCTGTCAATATGGGTTCACATTCTTCACCATGTCTGTCTAAATCTACTTAGAGAAAGGAATCATAAGGCAGATTACATTGGAAGACCTACATTATTTTTTTCTCATCTTCCTTACTTAACTGTAACTGTTCTGAGCATAAATTAAATAGCATAGGTAGGAAAACCTGTCTTTGTAATATATACTGATTTTTCAGTTCTATGTATAATATTAAATCTATGCTACGCAACTTTTACAAACATACCAAGAGCTTCAAAAACAGGACTTTAAAAATAGCTTGTGGAAAGCTTATGATCTATTATTGAATCATCATGAAATTTCTCTCTGCCATACAGTCCTTTTTGTCCAGGATGGAGAAATGTCATGTAAGAGTTTTTTTATCAAGTTATGTTTTGCTTCAACTCTTTCATAATCTGCAGTTATTAATGGTGCCTCTTAGCCCAATTCTTATCCCTAGCTGAGTGCTCAGTGCAGGACTTTGGATATGGGAGCAAAATATCTTCTCCATTTGCTGCCTAGTGCAGGTGGATGATGAGTTGATCTGGATCCCAGCCCTGGGACATGCAAGGGCTGCCCTTGGCTGCAGGAGCTTCGGCAGGAGCTGCGGATAGTGATGGAGCTGGTGCATAAGGAGCACTTTCCATTACCCAAAATAACGTTGAGTGACTCACAAAAGCAAAATCACAAATAGCCTCTGGGAATCGCAAAGTCTGCCTAAATTTTCATATTACAAACGTTCAGGATATGCACCTTTGAGAGGCATGCGAACAGGTTGGTGCCAGTTGTGAGCAGCAGCGGGAGGCTGGGTGCTGCATGCACTGGAGTGCTGCACTGCCGTTATCTCAAACCAGAGGATGCAGCTGCTCCCCGCCTCCTCCACCTCCTCCTCCTCCTCTAAGAGGATGGGTACAGCTAGAAGGCAAAATCTGCATTAGCCCTGGTGGCCTCAAAATTTCAGTGGTTTGGCTGACACTATTGACTATTTTTTGTGCAGAGGAGACTATTGCCAGGTAGCAACTGGCAGGAGGGAGGAGGATGTTGTGGACAGGAATCTGTCTGGAGCTCAGAGGACACAACGCTACTTTTGAAAGTGCTATCCCCTTGCACCAGTATTCATTAGCATATTCAAAGATTATAGTAAGTACACATAAGGCATCACAAGGTCTTGCAAGAGAGATCAGAAAACAATATTCTGTACTATAGGTTTAGTGAACCTTCTCAGGTTACCCAAGAGAAGACATCTAAAATATCAGCCAGACTGGCAAAGGTCTGGAGTAATTGGTGCTCCTGTATTATGGGAACCGCTTTCTATAACTCCCAGATTATCTTCACATCATCGTATTTGACTATTCTGGTGAGTTTACCAAGGTTGCGTAAAAGAAAGCAGATGGAGATGTGAGTTTATATTTTTTGCTGATTTTACAATATTTGTTGATAAACTGCTTTCGTTATTGGAACCTGGCACAGGTCATAGAAGGCTGTATTTCTTATTATTGATTTAACTGTCTTTTGCCTGGTTGCATAATACAGCTAGAAATAATTATTTTACGTTCTGTTTCCCAGTGGTAGCCAGCTATTTCCAGTGACAGTAATAACATTTCTTTTTTTTAAGTCTAGCAGATTGCACAATTTGGTGTACTCCACAGTCTTTCTAGGCATAGCTGTAGCCATTAACAGCAGATTTCAGCTCTTGTATTCTAAAGGCACAGAATTCTGGCTAAACTGATCAGTCACTTCAGTGATGTGGGAATATGACCAAAAGCCAATTTCTTATCCACTGAAAATAGGTCAGGAGATTAAAAAGGGTTGAACAGAGAGCTCTTAACATGGGTTGGAAAGTAAATTCTAGGTATAACAATTTATAAAACTAAATTAATGTGGGCCATATTTGATTTTAGGGAACCACAGTGATCTAGGTCCTTTGGAACTTGTGATTTATATAAGCCAGTTTACATAATCTGGCTCTTTTGAAAAGGGAATTAAATTTACATATAGGCACTGTGTTTTTCTGAAGAATTCAGTGAATGTACTTTTCCTTAAAGTGGTCCTTTTAAACAGTGCTCCTTCTTCTGGTGACAGAAAATATTTTAAGAATCAGAAAATTAGAAATGAAAAACTGAGTTAATGCCTTTTTCTTTCTTACCCAAACAACTGCTCTGCTAAACAAATTGTTCTGCAATTACCAGGGTCCTGCCTCCAGAGTCCAATGCAGGACAGTCAAAAATGGAACTTGCACACCCTAACTGTATTTAGACTGGTTTTCCAGAAAATAAACCGAGTCTGATCTCTGAATTTAACCTCACATCTACACAATACAGCATACTGAAGCCATTAGCTCTTAAGTGCTAAACTTAGCAATGAGGAATTCCCTAGATGATTTTTGCATTCCACACAAGATTCAGGGGATGTGAGGAAGATTCAAGATGCTTAACAAACATATATATAAATTACATTGTTCCCCAAACTGCGAAGTGAACTAACATTCTCTTCAAACATCACTAATTAGGTCATGAAAAATTCTGTGGAGTCACAGATGTTACTGCAGAGGAAACCACACTGGCAAGCAAGGAGGAAATAGTAACAGCACTTTTGCTAATTTAACAGAATAGAAGGCTTAGCCCTTTTACTATTAGAACATGGTCCGATGTTTTACATTAAATGGTGTAATCCATTTCAAGCTATTAGTACTTTTCACCTGGAAAGAGGTTTGGCAGAGACTGGCTGGACATTTCACATAGGCTTCATTTCATTCTGTCCCCAGGGCCAAGTGCCACTGTACCAAAAGCTGGAGCTTTGATTAGTGGAAGGACACCAGATCACGGGTTCTTTGGAGTGATCTGGATTCAGACTCTACTGATAGAACTCAGAGCAAAGTCAAGATCCATAGAGCAGAGGGAAAAAAACTATTTGTGATAGAATTAAAAAATAGTCATGCAATATAATTTTCAAAAATATATGCTAGCAATGCTGGTGGCTACCACAAGTGTGTTTCACCGCTTCACGACCCACTCAGTCTTGCCTGTTCTCAGAATCACAGAACCACAGAATGGTTGAGGTTGGAAGGGATCTCTGGAGGTCATCTGGTCCAGCCCCCTGCTCAAGCCGGGCCACCTGGAGCCAGTTGCCCAGGACTGTGTCCAAATGGCTTTTGAATATCTCCAAGGACGGAGACTCCACAACCTCTCTGGGCAACGTGTGCCAGTGCTCAGTCACCCTCACAGTTGAAAAAGTGTTTTGTGATGTTCAGATGGGCCCTTCTGTGTTTCAGTCTGTGCCCATTGCCTCTGGTCCTGTCACTGGGCGCCACTGAAAAGAGCCTGGCTCTGTCCTCTTTGCACCCTCCCTTCAGGTATTTGTATACATTGATGAGATCCCTCTGAGCCTTATCTTCTTCAGGCTAAACAGCTGCAGCTCTCTCAGCCTTTCTTCACAGGAGAGATGCTCCAGTCCCTTCATCATTTTCATGGCCCTTCAATGGACTGTCTCCTGTACGTCCATGTAGCCTCACCAGTGCCAAGTACAGGGGAAGGGTCACCTCCCATTGCCTTTCTCTTCTGTTTTCTTCCTTAAACTAGGATCAAGGGCATTGTACTTTCCAACATCTTTACCCCAATTTGGTAAAAGGTATTTACTCTTAGAAAAAAATAAATTCTTGTTAAATTCCTGTGGAAAAAACCTATTTAATAGCTGTAGGTTGACATCTGGAGCAGCCTATTGGAAGTATCTTCTCTGCCCACAGGTGTGGAGAAACCACTGAACTCCCGCAGTGGTGCTTTGTATTTTAGTCCCTAGCCTGGGTCAAGACAGAGGACATTGGAAAGTTTCTGATGCTTATTTATGTACTTCAAATGGTGGAAAATTTGTTTCTGCACTTGGTAAATTATTCCCTTTGCTGTGCCCCTTATTGCTAATCTGAAATTGAAGCTTTGGCTTCTAGCCATTGAATTGTTTTGTATGTTTGTACACAAAATTAAAGACTTTTCTCCCTGTGAAGTAATACAGTCTCTTCAGGCTCCCTGTAAAACAGGTTTTCTGCCATTACTATAATTCTCTTCAGGAACTTTTCAATTTTTTTTTACATTTTCTTTTGAAATATGGACACTAGGCTGTACTATTCCAGTCATGGTCTGTCTGCTGTTATTGGTGGGGTGGCTGACTCTGAGCCTGAGCCCCCTTATTGTGTCCCAGCAATTCTCTCCATGTGGCAGTGTGGAAGGGCACCAGACCTGGATAACCAATGTCCTTGATCTTACCCGCTGCAGCTGTGCCTCATTAGAGATGTCAGCAGTGTGACCACACTGTGCATCAGGGTGCTGCGAGCAGCTGGGGCTCCCCCAGCACAGGCAGGGCAAGTCATCCCAGCCAGGCACCGGGGAAGGCTGGGGAGCACTGGGGACAGGGATATGGCCAGGCTGAGATGTCAGACTGCGGATGAGGACCAGGATCAGGCCCAGTGAGGGAAAACAGGGTCAGAGAGCCCCGGGATGGTCAAGCTCAGGTGGGAGGCAAATGGTACAGGCTTGGCTCAAAGCAGCTCCCACGGAAAGGGGCGTCAGCCTTTGCTGAGGCTCCCCGTAGTGCTGCAGGATAGCCTCTTCTCACAGCCACCAAAAGGACCCTGAACTCTGCATTCAGACCTTCAGGAGCAGGGATGCTCTTGGGGCCCCGGCAGCATACCAGTTGTCATCGTAATAGTGGGAGCTGGAGTTCAAACACTGACTTTGTTTAATCTATTAATTTATTTGACCGTCTCATTCCTGAGTCTATCATGAACTGCATTGATGAGAACTCAGTAATTAAGCCCTTTCCCATTTTTAGGTCAGGATATATCCTGCTGCAATGGGAAGGATGCTGGAAGTCCCTGTGCCCAAGGATGGAGAACACGTGTGAGAGGAATTAAGCGTAACTGCTTGCGAGTGCTATGTTTGCAGGGCAGATGTACAGTTTTGTGAACCTTGTTGTTATATTGGCCGGCAATGAAACTAAAACTTCAGGGCACATAATTTCCTTGAAGCTGTGGATTTTCAGTGAGAAAACATACAGGGAGACTATAGTACCCATGTGCACTCATTCCAAGTTCCCAGTTGATCATGGGTGCTATTTTTGGTCATCCTCCCCCACCTGCCAGGGAGATAACTGGAAGGTAATAACTCTCATGTTGTAGCAGGTCACTGGGAATGCCTCAGTGCCATCAGCCCCAGCTGGAGAAGAGCATTAGGCAATTCAGGAAACATTTATCAAAGCTGTTAGTAGGGACTTTTCCCTTCACCAGTCACCTAGTTGATATTGATGATGCTAATCAAGATACTAGCTGTCCCTGCCTGTCTTGTCTTTTCCAGGCTGATGAATTGCAGAGGTCTCTTCCTGCTAAAGGAGCCAAAAAGTGGCAGGTAGTCACAGAGGGTGTGGAGTAGGTCTGTAGAAAGTTGACAAGCACGAGTGTTTCATAATATGGCTTAAGCTCAACAAGAAAACTATGCCAGACTACCTCTCCTATTTGGTTTTTGGTACATAAAATTTGTGAAGTTCACTTTTAGCATGTGAGCAGACTGCCATTTTGGGTGGGGATGGGGAATGCAGCACTAACTTATTTTGAGAGGAGGTGATTGTGATATAGTATTTCCTTGTCAGAGTGATTGTAAGGCTGAACGCTGGTGCTTATCTCTACTGCCTGTATTGTTCATCTCCTGTCTATTGTTATGGTTATCACTTACAATAAAAGGACATTGATTTACAAAACACTCGAACTTTATTAACAAGGTATTGTTGTGGGATGATGAAGTCAATTGAGAGCTCCAGAGGAGGAAGAAGCAACTTGATGGAGTGTGATGTATGTATGGGCTGGTGGCAAGGGCTTGCATGCCTTCAATTCTGTAGCTCTGGAGTTATATTTCCTGTGGCTGCCAGTGTATTCCCTACTATTGTTTCCAGTAGTTCTGTCTTGTGTTTCATTGTCTGGATTGCATCCAGCTGCATGTCTTTCAGTACTTCTTTGCCATTCCCAGAACGATGGCCATACTAGATTGGAGCAGAAGTCCAGTTACTTACCATCCTCCTTGTGGTAGCAGTAGATGAGTCACAAAAGTCCGTAATAATAAGACACTTCTGGAGAGATACTTTCCCAGGTATACCATCCTAACCTGCCACAGTCAACACTGTAGGATTTCCTCCTTCTGTTGGTGTTTTGTTGTCCTCTGGACATAAGCTCACAAAATACACACTCACCACT
Source organism: Pterocles gutturalis (assembly GCF_000699245.1). NCBI lineage: Eukaryota > Metazoa > Chordata > Aves > Pterocliformes > Pteroclidae > Pterocles > Pterocles gutturalis. The sequence continues at coordinate 1,564 of NW_010139175.1, read as the reverse complement.
CTTTTTTTTCCCCCTATGGTTCAAACATTCACCAGAAATTTTGCAGAGATGTAGAAAGATATTGCAGAAATTTGCTCCTTGAGGTCACAGGTGAACTGCAAAAAACAAAGAACAGATAATTGTTCCTAGTCCTTTTATTTCCCCACTTAAAAACATATGTTTAAACCTTAATTAGAGTCTTGAAGCAAACACTCCATTTAAGGCCTTGGGTGCTGAGTATTTTCTTTTCCCCACTGTGCAAAATCAGCATCTTGTAAAACTTCTCCTGGGAATATTGAAGTAAAGGGATAGGGAAGAGTAAGCAGAGGAAGTATTTAATGAAGGATGTTAAACTATTCCAGATAGAATCCTTGAGGGAATATCTTTCAAGACTAATCCCTAAGTGGCAGGAGACAAGCTGGGAAAATATGCAGCCAATATCTTTTACAGCCTTCTGAGAAGGGCTGGTGGAATAATATGAGGAGCATTTTCTTTTTTTTACCACATTCAGTTTCTTCTGTGCTGTGCTGGCAATGTGTTAAGCATCCTGTAAAATATTGCCTTTAAATACCTGAATGCTAACAGGTTTCTATGGCTATAAGCCATGGGACTGAATGTGTGAATTTTTATAGGCTTCTGCCAAGCGACCCCCCTGACTTCCTCCCCTCCTCTGCATCTTTGGTGGTGGCTCATCACTGTGTGTCAGCACTGAGAGATCAGAGCAGAGCTTCAGTGGCCATGAAAAGCTCCCTACAGCACCGTAACATTGCAGTGTAGATGTTTCCTCTGCTTCTCGTGTGCTAAATAAATACTGCCATTATACATTCTTCTTCTATCACATGGCAAGATAGCCTGAGCATAGCCAGAGATCTGCATAGCTTTAAGTCTGTGTCTGAACAAAAAAGTTGGGTTTCTGATACATGCACAACGCAAATTTATGTATCTGTGGCTGAGTTTGTAGCAGAAAAAAAAAAATCATGTTCTAGTTCAAAACCACATATATTAGCTGGAAAATAATGTAATTTAATGTCCGTAAGCTATTCTAGATGTCTTTTCTGTTAGTTGCTTATATGCGTGTGTCACGCTTCATACCACACATTCATTCATGTAACATAATCAATGAGTGTGTTTTGTGTGCGCCTATCATGTAATTTACTTCTCCACTTTTCTATATGATGGCATTACTGTAAGTCAGTTTTGTCATATAAATACTGTATAATACACTTCATGTGGTTTAAATATGTTTCATTAATGGATTGAGTCACGTGCTTTAAAAAGATCAATACCTTTGTGATCACCTTTGTGATATTTTTCTTTTTTTTTATCACATCATTAATAAGATAAAGATTATGATGTACTATATCACTGAAGTGAAAATGCTGCCACCTCCAAGCACTGTCTTTTGCTCTTGCATTCAGCCTCTGCTTTTGGCAGTAATAAAGGTGCCTTTTGGGGTTATGTGAGGATAGAGGAGGCCACTTGCTGGAAATTACTCAACTATTTTAAAAGAGGATTTTCATGAGTTTGAGGAACCCTATGATCCATTTTCAGGAAACTGTGGGTTTTTTTTCTTTTTTTTTTTTTC
>NW_010139174.1:2607-2928 GCF_000699245.1 Pterocles gutturalis | reverse complement strand
GGGAACGGGCACAAGCCGGAGGAAAGCGCGTGGTCAGGGAATTCTGTAATGCTTTGCCCCAGCCAGCACTCGGACCACCCGTGGGGGGGTGAGGACCAGCCCCACAGCTCACCCAGCCCCCCACGGCTCACCCAGCCCCATGGGAACGGGCACAAGCCGGAGGAAAGCGCGTGGTCAGGGAATTCTGTAATGCTTTGCCCCAGCCAGCACTCGGACCACCCGTGGGGGGGTGAGGACCAGCCCCACAGCTCACCCAGCCCCCCACGGCTCACCCAGCCCCATGGCACTGCCAGCAGCGCCCAGACCCGCACCGCCGGCGGG
>NW_010139174.1:2143-2404 GCF_000699245.1 Pterocles gutturalis | reverse complement strand
GTTCTGCAAAGGCTCTGGCTCGCCTGTCTGCCAGTGCACAAGTGTCTTCATCTGGTCTTCGGGAAATAGAACTTCCCATCTTTGTCCTGGCATGTTACAAAAAGATTATCCCCTAGATTAAATAAAATTATGGGGTTTATTTCTCAAGTGTGAAAGCCAGAGCCTGCCAGAGGCAGGGGCTGGGTAAATGATGGGGCCGGTCCCCGCTGGTGGGAGAAGCCCACTGAACGCCTCGCCGTTAGGCAGGGCTGCACGGGCGGG
>NW_010139174.1:1758-2107 GCF_000699245.1 Pterocles gutturalis | reverse complement strand
AAATAACTTTTTTTTTTTCCTAAAGTACTTCTTGATATTTTTATGTTTATATATTTTAACTTAGGATCGGACTCATAAAAAATACATGAGGAGTAAGTGGTTTCTGCAAATGTTTTATACATGATTTGGGAACAGATACTATTCAAAGAGAGAAGGAGAACATTCCTTCTCATGCCGGGCCCAGCAAGGCTGCGGCAGGGCTGGGTCGGCCGGCTGCTGCGGCTGCTGGATAGCAGCAGACAGACAACGTGGCATTCCCCAAAACACCCACCCGAGGGGCCCGTTGGACACCCCCGAGCAGGAGGGGGACCCCCCCCAGCAAACCCACAGGCCTGCAGAGCCGCACTGC
>NW_010139174.1:0-1745 GCF_000699245.1 Pterocles gutturalis | reverse complement strand
CCTGCAGATTCTCCAGCCAAAATGTGGGCCAGGGGCTGGGGAGCACATGTGGTCCTGCAAGAAAACACGGGGCGAGGGGCTCCAGGGGAATGGTGGGGACCACGTCCCACCACAGCAGCCACGGCACAGCCCACCACAGGGACACGCCGAGCCCCCCACCTCCAGGGTGGTGAGGTTTGCTGCAGTGATGGCGAGTAAAGGGTTAATGCAATATTTCATTTGCTTTCTCCATCGTAGCATATATTATCTTTTTTTGACTGTGTAATATGATGCAAAGTTTTTTAAATGATACAATTGTGTTCTATTATATTCTGCTCTTCAGGGAGATTTTAGGCTCATTTTTTGCATGAATGATACTCACTCGGCGCGTTTCCATCCCGACACAGATAGCACTGTAGGCACACACAACAGAGAGGGTTATAGCAAGTGCACAGATAAATGCAAAAACATATGGCAACACGAGGAAACTCTACATTTTTTATCATATAAAAGCAGAACACATGTTCCCGGATAGAGCGTGCAGGATCTGAAAGATGGAGTTGCTGTCTCCTTCAGATGGATGTCTACAGGATTTGCTTAAAATAAAACCTGAGCGGGCATTCTGTGCAAATGTTCCCCTTTGGAGAATTGAGCTGGGAATCGAATTTTCCCTGACCCACAGATGGAAATCAGGTTGGGGGTTTGTTCTCTGGGTCTCTAGTGACCATTTGTCCAGTTTAACCGAACTGAGCCCAGTAATCTCTGCCCAAACGAGGCCTCGGGGTGGCTGAGCAGGGTGGGGAGGAGGGACAGCCTGGGATGGGGGACAGACCCCAGACCCTCCTCCTCCTCGCTGTGGGGTGCATCCCACCCCGGGCAGCCCCACGGGGAGGGCAGTGACAGCCACGCTGGCATTCCCCAGCCCACCGGAGTGGCACAGGAGAAGCGACCCCCTGGCAGCAGCGAGGATGAGGGGCTCCAGGGTGGGAGCAGGGATTCCCGTGGTGGCACCTTCCCTGGGGAAAGCGGGCTGATGGGCTGCTGCTGACATCCCGGAGCAAGGCAGAGAAGTCTGGGAAGGCGAAAAGCCATGTGTCCCCTTTCTGGCATTTCTTCTCCTTCCTTCTCCTCCCCTGCCTGTTCCCAGCCCTGCCCCGGGGAGCACAGCCACATCCAGGACCACGCACGGCCGATGCCCACCTTCATCTGGCCCAGGGGGGACCACGGGAAGGTCCTGGGGGGCTCCCCCCCCCGGAGGGTGATCCAGTGGCAGCCTCTGCCCCAAGTGCCCTGAGAGGGACCATCCCCGAGCCCCTCCCTGCACACAGCATCCTCAGGACCAGGACCACTGCCCACTGCGCCCGCACCGCCTCGGGGTCCCATCGATGGGGTCCCCACCCCGCAGCAGTGAGCGGGAAGGGCGCCGTGAAGGCTGCCTGGCTGCCGGCGAAGGTCTTAAAAGAAATTATAGCCTGCATAAAAATATTCCCTCCAGCCAAGGGCCTTAAAGCCTTCCCCTGAGCATCGAGCAGTGACTGAGGTATATTGCCGTGCGCTCCCAAGGTCAAGCAGCAGCAGCGTTAGAGCCGGGCGGCTCGGGGAGGGGGGTTTGCTTTGGTGCTGGATGGTAACGCCGGGGGAGGCAGAGGTTCCACCGGGTGCTGGAATTTAGCTCAATATTCAATTTACCCTGGAATCAATTTTGATGGAGTGCAATTCCCATTTATAATCGCGAGTTATCGCCAGCACTGTCCTTAGATTAGACA
>NW_010139173.1:0-589 GCF_000699245.1 Pterocles gutturalis | reverse complement strand
GAAGCATTTGACACTGTCTCCCACAGTATTGGGAGCAGGGGGAAGGAGGGTGGGTGCATCTGGGGGGAGCGGGGTGCGTTCCGCACGCGTGTGCAGTGCAGGGTGTGCATGGGCTGCTGTGTGCATGTGTTCTGTGGGTGTGTGTTCTGTGGGTGTGTGTGCACTGTGCATGTGTTCACACTGTGTGTCTGTGCGCTTTGTGTGCACTGTCTCCAGCCCATGTTCCTCCCAGAGAATGTCTCCTTGCGGAAGAGCTGGAGCTAAACTGGGAGGACTCTCGACGCCCCCCCCATCTCAGTCCAACGGCTGCGGCTGATGTTCCCGTGCGCAGGGACAAGAGACCTCGTTTGTCCCCAAAGAGCCAGATCACATCCAGGACCACGCACACGTACTTCGCTGGCACAAACAGCAAAGCAGATGGACGCAGAGAGAGTAGGACCTTGGCCAGCACTCGCTTGGCACAAACAGCACAACCCACGCATGAAAGCACCAGTAAAACACACCCACACATGGCTCTCTTGATTCACACGACAGCCTGTTCGTGGGTCCCTTCACTGTCAGCGGCTAAACTGGGGAAGTGCGATCTGGA
>NW_010139172.1:0-459 GCF_000699245.1 Pterocles gutturalis | reverse complement strand
AGGACTCCCTGAGGGGTTTTGGGGTTCCTGAGAGGTCTGGGGGTCTGTGAAGAAGCTTAGGGGAGTCTCTGTGGGGATTTGAGGGTTCCTGAGGGGTTTAGGGGTCCCTGAAGAGGTTTGGGGGGATCTGTGAAGGGGCTTTGTGGGGGGGGTTAGGGGTCCCGGAAGTGGTTTGGGGGAGTCTGTGAAAGGGCTTTTGGGGTTCCTCAGGGGTTTTGGGGTTCCTCAGGGGTTTTGGGGCTCCCTGAGGCGCTTGGGGTTGTCTGTGAGGGCATTTGGGGTTCCCTGACGAGTTTTGCGGGTCTGTGAAGCTATTTGGGGGGGCTGTGGTGGGAGATGGGGCTCCCTGAAGGGTCTTGGGGTCCCTGAGGGGTTTCAGGGGTCTGTGAAGAGGCTTTAGGACTTCCTGAGGGGTTTTGGGGCTCTCTGAGGGATCTGGCGGTCTGTGAAGAGGTTTGG
>NW_010139171.1:0-25074 GCF_000699245.1 Pterocles gutturalis | reverse complement strand
TGGTCAGGCAAGATCTGCCCTTGGTGAAGTATGTAATAATCTATTTCATTAAAACAGATAACAAGTCAGCCAAGATAACAAGACAGCCAAGAGCTGAATTTAAATCTGCTCAGAGTGACGTTGCAAAGTTTTATTACTTCTGCTGAAGACGCAGCAGGTGTGCAGGGTGGGAAGCTCTGCAGAAGCCAGAAAGGTGGGTCCTGCTCACACAACATACTGCCAGTGTGATCCAGAGGAGAATTGGATCAGCTGTATTGCTGCCATCACACTCAACAGTCCTATTAAAATTAGTGGCTACTTTTCTGAGTCACTAAGGGATGTGTTACCATTGAAAAAGGTCCTAATATCAATCAAGAGCAGTACCCAGCAAGCCTTGCTGACCTGTGGCAGATTAGCTCAGAACCACAGCATCATAGAATAATAGAAGAATTAAGGTTGGAAAAGACCTCAAGAGTCATCAAGTCCAACCGTCAACCCAAGTCCCCAGCCTGTTAGCACACTGGAAAGTACCACTATGGGCCCTTCAGTTGGGTGCATTTTTTTTCTTTTTCTCTCTTTCATAAATCTTTTATTATCTCTAAAAGGTCAGGAAATTCAAATGCTTATTATCAACACTCAAAGTTACACTATAATTGTTTTTTAAAAAGAGTATACATTTCAGAACTGTTTTTAAAATGCAGTAGAAGGCATTATGCAAAATCGTATAGTTTCTAATATCTCTCTCCTACTACCCTGCACAAGTGGCATGTTTTATAGCCTTAGCCTGCAGTGGAACCCATTCACCTAGATCCTGGTTTGAACCTCATTGACACATCAGGCTATAGGACCACTGATTGGGAGTGGGGACAGGGTCCTCCTTCAAAGGGGTCATGTATCAGCTTGCAGCTTCCTATATTAAATCAATGTACCTAAGATTAATAACAGTCCCTTTCAGAAATTAACCTCACCTTGCTGGCATGCCTGTATTGAAGAACAGATTTTGGAAGTCCTTTGGTGCTATTTTTTTCTTTTAAGATCATTTACCCTGTCAGGCTACAGCAACCTAAACATTGTACTCCATATTTTTGAGTTAGCATTTTGACGGTTTCCCTTTTTTGTGGCTACACATCTTGACCTTTGACATCTTCATATGGAAGAGAAAAACTGGTGAAGAAGCAGTAATTTCTTAACTGCTTTAGGCAGAGGTCAGGCAGGGTTATAAGCTGAGAGTCAAGGTAACAATGCAATGGACAGTCCCACTGTGAGTGCTTTGTGTGTCAGTGAACTTGATTCATACTTAGTGTGAATTTTTTTGAATGCCAGCAATTTTGTCATAAAGCAACTTTGATCTTGCTGCAATTTCCCAAGCTCATTCATTAGCTGAGAATGTGGAGGGTAAGATAGGCTCTCTCTTCTCAAACACTGACTGCCTGCTACTTAAATAAATCACCTCCTTTTTCACCCTGTCCTTCTTGTAATAAAACAATCCCTCACAGGTCCTTTTGCCATACGATGAAACTTTTGACTCCAAGAAAATCTCTCTCTGATGCATGAGCTAAGAGGAATGCCTTTGATTTTTGAAACTGAGGGTCAGACTTTATAAACATACCACCCCAAAGCTGATCAGCCCCCATCTCCCCTCAAAGTAACATGAGACATGCTGGTGACCTTTTGATACTTCTGACAACGTGGAAGCCGAAGAAGTTTCTAGCCTTCAAAAACAGGCCTCTTGTCTTTGTCCTGTGAGTTTTGAGCACTCTTTTCTTTCTCCCTGGACAGGGTCTCTTAAACAAGGACTGTCAGGGTAGTCTCTGAGCCTCCCCCAGCAGTGTGAACACGAGCTGGACTCACATGCCGCTTGCTCTCTCTCCCTCTCAGCAGGGGTAGAAGTGTGTGTAGACAAAAATCGTCCTGGGCAGGGTTTGGAGCACGGGGCTTTTTTTCTCTTTTCTGATTTTGGATAAAAATTAATATTCTAAGCTATCATTTGTTTGAATGATATTATAATAATACTATTAAAACAAGGACACTTTTCACTAAGGATCTTTTTTTTCTTTTTCCCTAACAATTAAATCTCATTTCCCACCTCCTTTTCTCTCCTGCCCCTGCTGTGAAACAGGAAGTCACCTTTTAAAAAAAATGTTAAGTGAAGCAGAGAGAAGCTAATTGATTCATCCAAAGGTCAGACAGTGTCAGCAGCGGAAGGAGAAAATCAAGTGGAGCATCCCAAGTCTCCTTTGCTAGTCTTTAGGAAATAGGCTGTGCCTCAGGTTTCCACTACAACACCACCCATGTTTTTCAATTCCTCTCAGTTCATTTCAGCTCAGATGCCAGTTTTTCAGTCTCCTAGAGTTCCTGGCTTTGCAAGTAACATGTTAATGTTCTCAAACAAACAACACTCAGAACTCACCAGCACAGTTGTTAAGTCTCCTAATCTTACATATACTTCTTCAGAAAAGAAATCACAAGCACACTTGTTCAAACAATCTTTGTGCCAGCTTTCCTCACATTTTAATCTTATAAAAATGTTTCAACTACACAAAGGGATTCAGAAACATGTTTATGAACATTTTCCAAACATTTTTTAAGATTACAGTTAAAGCATTATAATTGCCAAGTGATGAGATTTTTGGAAGCAGCAGGAGCAAGGCTATCCTATGGCTCCATCTGCTCATAGCCCACTCTCTGCACTTCCTCTCACTTCAGCAAAGGCTCGGAGTGAAAGCTGTGTGAAGCACAGCCTCTGCATCTGGTAGGCATTCTTATAAGTGCCAGTGCTGACTGGATGCAGAACATGCATCAGGGTCATCATAAGCCCAGTCTGCAAGGGTATGATGTAGGCTGGTTGTACAGTTAGCCAACTACATGCAATATGGGCAATACTAATGGGAGAGAAAGCCACCCTTTCCACTGACTTCCTTGAGTAAAATCATCCCTGTAGACGCCAGAGGTATTATCTGTTGTTCTAATTTTTATAGCCCTGCAGCGAAAACTATAATATCTTTACATGCTTTCAAGTCCCAAATGGTGTAACATCAGAAAGCAGAAACCATACTTTGTGGTCCTAAAAACAGCCTTTCCCAGTGCTTTGTGTGTGTAAGGAGAGGTGCTGCAGGGAGAAACAATGTTCTCTTCTTATCTGCATGCTGCTTTTAAAACTACTTAGCATATGGCTTCCTCGGACAATGAGTGTATTTTCCCCTGTGAGGCAGGAAGATCTGCTACAGTCTTGCTCTGCTGCACAATAAATCAAACTGTTCAAGTATGCTGTAATAAAAATACTTGCTTTGAAGTACAACCTTAAATGTCTAATTTCCTAGTGGTAACAACGATGCCTTATCATGGTTTTTTTTTTTTTTTCCCCTTCAGCCTGTTTTCTCTGTCCAGTTGTTTTGTTAACATGTGTGGCTATCTAATGACTGGATTTTGGATTCCAGATGTTTTGGCAAGAGAAAGCACTAAACGGCCATATACATCCCAGAAACCTCATACCACCCAAGTAGCTGTTATGTCAACTGGCTAGTGTAAGCCTACCCAGATAATTCTCCCTCTTTCTTCCCCTAGATGGCTGCTAACCCTTTACTCATCAATACAAAATGTCAGAAATTCTTTTCTACAGCTACTATTACAGAAACATCCAAGGCGGGCAATATAAAGCCACATGCAAATAAGATCATGTGGTGTTGATGGAAATAAAAGGTATTTTAATTAAATAATGATCTCAGGCTCTTTCCTGGTGAACACAGTGATCAGCTCAACAATTAAAGGTATACTTACACACAGACACACACATACATGAATGCCTGCACACATATGCATGCAAAAGTACCTCTTTTGCAAAAGTACCTTTATAATGCTTCTTGTTTTGATCTAAGATCTTTCCTGCAGGAAAACAGAAGTAGTGAGAAGAGGCAGTCACTAATTTTATGTAAGTGCTGACAGGAGAGGTGTCTTCTTTGAAGAGAACAAGGTTATGATTTCTCACTTAATACACAATACCTCTACCACTTGCCATAGACTTAGTAAGTCGTTCCTTCACTGCTGGTGAGAGAGAGCACTAAACTGAAAGATCTCAAATTGCACCCCAATAGAGATGAAGCACTGGAGCCAACCATTAAAAACAGAAGGAGGAAAGGTGCATAAGAAGTCAGAGAAGTAAAGCATTACAAATTATTTTAAACAATTTTCTGTGTCTATTCTCTCATGGGAAACACTGATGTGTAAATTACTGGCCTATTTCCATGTTTCCTCCTACCTTTTTCTCCCACTCTGAAAACCTTATCATATGTTGCAGTCATTTTCTTTTCTTTTTAGTACCAAAGTCTTGCAGTTCCATCACAGCCCCCATCACATTGCTTTGAATGAAACTGGTCTCACCATAGCCAGACTTTCTGCTCTATGTTTGTCAAAGAATCTATCAGTTTTGCTCTGGATGCCAGCCACAGGGAGAAATCAAAGATGATAACTCCTAGAAAGAGTTGAGCACAACAGGTCGTCAGTTGTGCCATTGCCTGTGGGGATCAGCAAAGGCAGATTTCTCTCTCTCACCTGGATGGGTTACACCAAACTTTTGGAGACCCTAGTGGCAGATCAAAGGCTGGATCTCGGCATTTGGTGAGTGGAAGAGAAAGGATGTCTTAATCGACATTAATTACTGATTTGTGTAGGGCTTCATGGGGGAAGATGTGCTCAAAAGATAGACCAAAATAGGCAGAACAGTAGAGTAGAAAAGAGATGGGTAAGAGAAGCTGAGACTGGGGAGAGATCTTGAAAATAAGGGGTGTAATCTGAAATCTGATCCAGGAGATACCGATTCAAAGAGAAATGACTAAGTACAAGTCACAGGCAAAGGAAACTATTTTAGCCATTGTATTTTTAATGAAGTAGAAGAGAACAAGACTGAGATCATGTGCAGAAGAGGAAAATGCTTTATGAGATATAAGAAGCAGCAGAAACTATGGGAAAACACTTAACCAGAGAGATAGGAGAGAGCAATTGTCTCTCTCTCTCCTATCTCTCTGGTTAAGTGTTTTCCCATAGAGACAATTGCTGGAAGAAAAGGTTAGTTTTGGTATAGAACAGACTAGGCTGGAGCCTGCCAGTGCAATACTTGAACACAGCCCAGCATGGCGGCACGGGCAGCCGCAGCTCCTCCAGGCAAGGTTACTCTTAGTTTTATATGTCCCTGGACAGACCTGGCAGGAGCTGGATGTTAAGGGAGCAGCAAAGGGGGAGATGAAACAACAACAAGACTGTGAAAATGTGGCAGAGCTGAGGCACAGAGGCTCTTCCTACTTCCTGTCTCTCTATCTGAATCCAGGGACTTTCTTAGCCCAGATGCCATGCTCCACTAAACTTCATATCCCTCAACCATGGCAAAGAGGTGTTAGAGCTTTCCAAGAAGAATTCTCCAAAATAATTTAATAAGGCAACTAATTAGACAATGCTGAAAAAGAGACAGGCAAAGCATTGCAAGTGCCATTACAATTATTTGAGCTACTGAGCAAAAAAAAAAAAAATAGAGACAGATTGCCTGCATAATAAAAGATACCATACAGACAATCTGTGAGCAGCAGGCTGAATGAAATTTATCCAGTTGCAATGGTGATTGTCTCCCCAAGAGCCAAACTATTTATTGTTAGACAATCGTTTTGGCTCAACTCGAGTAACATTTCAAACTCACTATTGTGAATTACAGCTGTACATGTAGGACCCCAAGAAGTAACATTCTTGGTAAATTACCCAATATGTGAAATTCAGCTGCACTTACACAATTTCAAGCTTAATCCTGTATCTGATCATGAATATGAATGTGAATATGAATACAAATCCTTCTGGTTAAGAAAATCTATGATCATGAATATGAATTGTGAGTATTAGTGGCATTGTCCGTGCCGTAACTTTGAGTCTACCAGCCTAGAAAGGCTAGAAAGACATCACCTCTCTCTGAGGGAAAATGTGTACAGGGGTCTATTCTTAAGGTCAAATTTTCCTTTGAGTCATTTTGACCATTAACTTAACTCTTACCACAGTGAGGAGTGTTGAAATAAATGACTCCGGCTTTATGCATTGCAGACCACAGGACATAGCTCCAAGGCTAATCTTTAACAGTAATGTTTCAAGGTCCTGCTTTAGATCTCCAGTGACAAATTAATCAATCTACTTTCTTCAGTGCATTTAAAAAAGATCGTCCTTCAGTTCCATTCCGTTCTTCTGGAAGTTTTCAGATACCCTGTAGCTGAAACTCTAGTATTTCTTTAGCCAGGGAGACTGACATGAGCAGAATGGGTATCTGAAGTTCATTAAAAGCAAGTCATGTGAATAAGAACCTACAAAGAAAGCAATTAATAATCCCTGAGAATCCAACAGTGCTTCACGATCTGGACAACGTGTACAGCTTTCGCCTTAAATCATAGAACACTGAGTCTTCTGAACAAAGGCCAGTTCCAGGGAGATAAGTGATAGTAAAGGATCTGCTATTATCTCATTACTCCTGTTCCAGTTTGTACACATGCCATCCCATTTGTCTCAAACTGACAGGAGCTGTTATAGAACGATCACAAACCAAAAGGAAAGACTGGTATTTTATTTCAAGTAAAATAAAATAGTATGATTTTTCTTGAGGAAACTGAGGTGCTAGTGGCAGGGTAAACTGCATTTTTTCATGTCAGTTATTACAGAAATAACATAGCTTGCAATTGCTCACTATCCAGACCTAGCTGCCAATGTACCAGACATACACTGAGAAGGCATCTTTTTTTTTTTCTTAGCTGAGAAAAGGATGGTATTTCAATCTCAAAATCAAATCTAGGTTTTGTTTATTTTTACACCGCTCCTGAATATTAAAATACTAAAAATTCCAAGCCAAAATAGTACATTCCTTATCTCTTTATATATGGAAGCATATGCATCTTTATATATGTAAGCACACACCTCTTTATATATGTAAGCACCTCCCGTACTAGGACAGGCTGAGAGAGTTGGGGTCATTCAGCCTGGAGAAGAGAAGGCTCCAGGGGGACCTAATAGGGGCCTTCCAGTACTCAAAGGGGGCCTATAGGAGAGATGGGGAGGCACTCTTTATCAGGGGGTGTAGTGATAGGATAAGGGGTAATGGCTTTAAGCTGAAAGAGGGCAGATTTAGATTGGATATTAGGAGGAAGTTTTGTTTACTGTGAAGGTGGTGAGACACTGGAACAGGTTGCCCAGAGAAGTTGTGGATGCCCCATCCCTGGAGGTGTTCAAGGCCAGGCTGGATGAGGTTTTGAGCAACCTGGTCTAGTGGAGGGTGTCCCTGCCCACGGCAGGGGGGTTGGAACTAGGCAATATTTAAGGTCCCTTCCAACACAAACCATTCTATGATTCTATGTGTGTATGTATGTATACATATGTATTCACATAAGTATATAATTTAACTTTATACAAGAAGTCCACTCATGTTACTCAGTTTAAAAATGTCATACAAACAAACTGTCAAAAAGTTGATATCAAGGTTTAACATAGATATTTCTGTGAGTTTTAAATAGTTCCTTTTTCAATTTGTTAATAACTATGATAAATAATGATGGCTTATTCCATATGAAAATATTCCATTTTTATTCACCACACTCAAAAACCAGTCTTGAGCTTCCCCGGTAACATTACTTGTGCAGCTGAAAATGACAAGAGAACAGAGGAACCCACAGAGGTTCCAGCTGGCAAGACACCTGGGCAGAGGCCCAGACCCCAGCTTGTTTCCTCTCTTATTCTGAAGTAAAAAAGTTGCCCCAAGACTTCCCTTAGAGGAAGCAAACTCTGGAACTAAACAGTGTAAATAGCTAGTCAAAAGGCTGTAAAGGCCAAGAATACAGAGGAAAGTCTCTGAGCTACCGGCTGCTGGAGGCTGAGAGAATGTGTCAGGGGGTGGTTTAGCCTGTACATGCCTTTTGCATATACTGACCATCTGTAAGCAACCACTCTCAGCAGAGGTGGGATGCTGGACAAGACAGACTTTCGTTCAAGCCCAGTATGTCGGCTTTTACATTCTTGTCCCAAGTGAAAACAGAAGTATCCTGAGGCAAAAAAAAATAAGAGCATGATAAAAATATTTGATTTCCCTCCAGCAAAGGCGCCTGCCATTCTTCTTGTTGATATTTGTCTCCAAATCTGTCTAAAACTACTCTGAAGTGAAGAAAATACTGGTGATGGCATCATTATTGCTTAATCTTCCTTCACAGTAACAGTCAACCAAGGGTGAGACGGTTGGCTTTAGCTGTGCTCTGTGCATAGACATTTCTTCTTGTCCATCTGCTACTTCCATGGTCTTAACTGCCAGATCCTCATCTCTTTCTTTGACTCTTCCCTTTCTGCCTGCCTCACTAAAATTATTTGCTGACACTGTGAAATTTGGTCCTCTGAATAAAAGCTTAGGTGCAGAAACATAAGAGATACAAAGATGCAATTGCCTTAACGAAGGCCTGAACTGAAGTGGACTGAACACACATATATGTGCACATATGCACTATATAGGTTCATTCTCTGTTTGAAATAAATATTGGATTCAAGCGCAGAGGGATCATGCTGGGCCCAGATCTGTAACTGGTAGCCGTCTACCTCCCACTTAGGATCCTAAGCTGAGAGTCACCAGGAATTTAGATACCTAAATACTCGTTTAGGTGTGGTAACACATAATACAAGACCATCCACTCATGTGCAGATGTATTGTCTTTGTTGGGATGTACTGAAGATAGCTTTATTTCATAATACCTGACAGGAGATATGCCACTACTTAAGGTCTCTTGTTAAACCTTCCCTGTGTTGGAAGTTGAACTTCCCTAACTCTTGGGGTCCTCTGGGCGCAACATTTACCTTGCTTTATCTAAAGCGAAACAGATGTCTGCTTTACCCTGATTTTTAAATTTATTTTGCTTCAGAGGAACATTAAGAAACTCTGATTGCCATCAAGCAATTTTAAACTGTGTGGTTTCAACTCCATCTCCAATCTGTTGCCTACAAATCAAAATATTATGGCACTATTCATTTTCAACTCTTCCCCCAGCCTGCTAAAAACAACATAATTAACTTGTTTCTCTAATTATCTGGCTACATCCATTGCCAAAACAGATTGCTATGGGCTATGTCCTCTTATACGGTTTGCTTATTAACAGAACTTAATGCTGAGAAATATAAACAGATAAGAGATTACCAGTTACTCCAGAGCTGTCAGGATATTTCCAGAATGATTACTGTACTGTCCCTGTCACTAGCAAGTGCTAATCCAGGCATGTGACCACTGGCATTTATACATACCAGATAAAGGATGGCTTTATAGGTAACTAAGAGTTATACTGGGGAATTTATTTGAAAAAGTCATGGGACTTAAATACAGTTACCTTTCAGACAGAAGCCAAAGTAATGGGAGAGTGCCGGCAGAAGGCTCTTCATTTTTAGATAGGTTACTAAACATCATATGGATTTAAGCAGTAACTACATCTCTTATTTGGTAAACTAGTTAGCAAAGTGAGAAGGAAAAAAAAGCCAGGTAGAATTCCTCTCCTTCCTGCCTCTCCTCCATCTTTCGCCTGTCAGTACAACAGTCAAAGAGAGTGCACAATTTCTCATGGCTCTGACCAGAACTACAGGATCCCTCTGCTCTTGAAATAAATACAATATATGTTTCCTATTAAATGGTAGCTAGCTTTTCTCATACTTCTGGCATCATCCAATGTGTTCTGTGTTCTCAGCATCTAAATAACGCAGCCTGGTTTCCTTTCCTACTCCTTTGTTTTCTGTAGTGATTCCTGGCCTGCGCTATCCACAGCTCTACAAAATACTAATCTGCCGTCTATAATAAGACAAAGTGAATCTGTAAATCTCTCCTGGACTTGGAAAACATGATCTGAACAGCTTAAAGAGCCAACAATATCAGAAAAAGTCAGTCAAAGAAGGCTTTTACTCAGATATTACTCACTACAGTATCAACCCAAAGATGAAAAAAAACCTCATTTATAGAAAAGCACACAAAAGGTGGTGATGGAAGTATCTCAGCCCACAGAAACTTGCTGTAGAAATAAAGCTTGAACAAGTGTACCAGTACAAGTTGGGTGCTGAGCTGTTGGAGAGTAGTGTAGGGGAGAGGGACCTGGGGGTCCTGGTGGACAGCAGGATGACCATGAGCCAGCACTGTGCCCTCGTGGCCAGGAAGGCCAATGGCATCCTGGGGTGTATCAGAAGGGGGGTGGTCAGTAGGTCAAGAGAGGTTCTCCTCCCCCTCTACTCTGCCCTGGTGAGACCGCATCTGGAATATTGTGTCCAGTTCTGGGCCCCTCAGTTCAAGAGGGACAGGGAACTGCTGGAGAGAGTCCAGCGCAGAGCCACAAAGATGATTAAGGGAATGGAGCATCTCCCTTATGAGGAAAGGCTGAGGGAGCTGGGTCTCTTTAGCCTGGAAAAGAGGAGACTGAGGGGTGACCTAGTCAATGTTGATAAATATGTAAAGGGTGAGTGTCAGGAGGATGGAGCCAGGCTCTTCTCTGTGACATCTAGTGATAGGAACAAGGGGCAATGGGTTCAAGCTGGAACATAGGAGGTTCCGCTTGAGTATGAGGAAAAACTTCTTTACAGTGAGGGTGACAGAGCACTGGAACAGGCTGCCCAGAGAGGTTGTGGAGTCTCCTTCTCTGGAGACATTCAAAGCCCGCCTGGATGCGTTCTTGTGTGATCTGATCTAGGTGTCCTGCTCCGGCAGGGGGATTGGACTAGATGATCTTTCGAGGTCCCTTCCAATCTCTAACATTCTGTGATTCTGTGATTCTGTGAAGTGCCAGAAAATGCAAGAAAGGCCAGTGAAGACTGTCTAAATCCAGTACAGTAACTTTAGAAAGCACTGTGCAAGGATTTAGCTACATGACTCCTGCTACAGACAATGGAAATCATCAGGCTAAATGCTTGCAAAGCATCTTAAAGATAGCTAGCATCTCTGATGTTCCTTTATCTTCCCCATTCAGCCTCATTAAAAACTCTGTATGAGGTGGGTTTTTTTTACAGCTTACGTAACAGCTAGTCTCCTATTGAGTTGCCAGCATGTAAATCATAGTTTGCATTTGTTTCTCTTCTGGCGCTAACAAACAGCAGTGGAGAGAGCAGCACAACAAACAGTAGGATGAGTTTATCTCTGCTGCAAGTCCCCTGACTTGAGAAGCCATAGAACCAGTGCAGATAGAATTCAAGCACAAGACATCTTAATTGAGCAATGGGTTATACCATAGGCACGGCTGGTCCCTTCCTCTCTTCTTTGGTATGCTTTGGAAGACCTCATGAATTTTCCATGCTGCTGGTTTGATCGTCACAGGGCTCTTTTCTTGGGAACCGTGGATTGGTGAATAGTACAGGTCAGCAGCAGCAGAAGCACAAAGGTGAGGTCAGCATCCTGTTGGATGCCAATGGCAGCCCAGCTGATGTTAATCTTTTACCCTTTATCCCAACATAAACCTTCACAGTTCAGCTCAAATTGATGCATTTTTCTGAAGTGCCTGGAGCTCCATCTCTACACAAGTGCCTGATTTTCCATAGTTCTTACAGTGCCTGTAATAAGAATGAAACACAGTCTTTGAATACCAAAACGCTGTTATGTACTCTGAATGCACTTCATTTGGAAAACTTCACATGAAACGTAGTGCAACTGGATGAACAGCTCCTTTTCCATCAGAGGACAAACGGAAACAGGAAAATAATGCAACGCCTTCTGGAACCAGAACATGCCTTGTACAGAAGCCTCATTGTATTCGAGTGCCTTTATACTACGGGCCATGAAACGAAGTCACAAAGGAGGTACAAGCTGCTCCTTACAACAGTTGGATGCATCACCCATACGTGCAGAAAGAGCTATTGGCTGGGTGACACTTGGAGCAGTCTATAATAGTGCTCTTCTCAGCCTTGGTGTGAGTGACATGCCTACTAATGATCTCACAGGCTAAGCCACGAGTGCTTTCTACACCACAAAATTTCAAATGGCCCAGAAGCTCAAGAAACATGCTATCTGCTCTAGAGACCTGGATAGGGAGTGGAGGTCCTTTGGGAATGATTCACAGGCAAACAGATAACACTTCGCAAAGCAATGCAGGGCTAGGCTGGATAAGTGGCTAAGACCTGAGGCTCACTTCCCAAGTCTTCTAGGCTCAACCCTACCAAAGCTCTGGCCCATTAAAAGAAAGGGCACCACAACAGCTCACAAGCAGCCCAGGGCACTCCTTCCACCACACTAAACGCCGCTCCCTTACTCACCTAGCTCCAGAGCAGATGAACACTGTCCTCCATTTGACGAAGTGCATGGCTGCGTGAGACGATTCACACAGCCCGCTGCTGTTGTATAAAATGTAAGCAACTGCTCAAAATCTCCCCAGAACCATCTATGGGGGTATGTATCCAGAAGCACCACAATTGAAAAGAAATGAAACAATGATTCCGTAGGATGCAGTGAGAAACTTTAACTCCTGAGTGATCAAATTAACAAAACTGGCATTATTTTGCTTGGCATTGAGCTGGCTCTGTCTAAAATAGATGTGGACCTTGCATCAGAAAGCAGAACCTGATTCTTTTGTTCCACATCCTACGAAGATCTCAGTTTGTCCCACATCCTATGGAGATCTCAACTCTCCTGCTTCTCAGTTTAATCAATTCTGACAGATTAAACTTGGTTTCATTAACTGCAGATTAAATCCTACTGACTTGCCCTTTGACACAAGCTGCAGTAATGCCACACCTTGATGGTAGGAAAGTTTGAATGGCTGGCTGCCTGAGGGAAAGGTGATCTCATGAGGAGGGGTCTGTATCTGGATAAAGTCTGCATGAGTGACTTCTGGCCTTGCACTGAGGTGCTGGACCTTCTACCATGTCACTAATAATCCCTGACTAAACACCTCCTTTGCAGTTGTGTTGACCTACCCGGCTAGGTGATGATTCTGGCTGAGACGGACACCAAGGCACCAGCTGAAATCCAGGAGCACAGTTGAGAGCCCTCCCCTGACACTGGTGTGGAAAATCTCCAAACAGAAAGAGCCAGAACTGTAAGAGGATATTTGGTTACACGAGAGGGGAATGTATCTAAGTCTGCAGAAAAAGTATCCCAGAAAAAGAGCCACCTTCACATCCTCTGCGCCCCACTCGATCTTATGCCAAGCCAGTATGCTTTAATTTGAGTTGAAATGTTTCATGGATGAATTTCAACAGACAGTTTCCCTCTGTCACCATCACAACGTGAGAACGTCTGAAAAGAAGCTCTGCCTTTCTGATGGTGGTGTTGGGGGCTGTTAACCCTCAGGCTGACTTCAAATTATTTAAGCAAAGGGTCCTCATACTGCTCCTTGTGACGGGAAGTCTATCAGACTAAATGAAACTACCTGGCTTTTGTTCTGGAAATTAAACTAATATTGAGTGTTTCACACTGAAACCTTACTGAAATAAAAATAGATCAAATACTCAATACCCACATACTGCAGACAGGCATATGCTTGTATGCAAAGTAGGAGTGGCTGTATGCATATTGATCTAATCTAAAAATGACAGCTTACTATCAAAATGAGATCTAAGCTTAAATCATTAAAAATACAGCTGGAAATGGCAGTTTCTGAGAAAAGTATATTCCCGTATGACACATCACCCACCCCCAAACAAAACCTAAATAAATTCCCAAATTACAACAAAGTGTTGTGTTTGCAGTGCTGTCTTTCACTCTAACAGCCATATGCAAGTACCTAAAAGTTAGACTAGCACTTTATATGCAAAACAGAAAAAAGAAGTCTTTTTATTTTAATGTAGTCTATAAACATGCTCCAGGGCTTATATAATGAGGCAAACTTTGAACTGTCTTTGTTCTTCTGTAGGAATCAGAAGGGGGAAAAAATTGGTCTTTGAGGTTGTGTTGCTTTACACTCTCCTGTGAAACCCATAATTCAATTATAAAAATGCTCTGGGCTTCAGAACAATTCAAAGGTGAGAAATCAGACAGAATTTGTATTCCAGTGAAATCCTGAGTTATGGCAGTCTTTCTTAAGAAATCTAATTCACACAGCTATGGCTTTATAAGAATTAGACACACCTAGAAGATCAAACCCAGATGCCAAGAAAATGTTCCCAGGACTGAAATGATAAATATACTGACATCATAGTCATTGATTTGTTTTTAAAATGCAAAGGCCTGCACAGAAAGATTATGCTCTGATAAAAATCCCATCTTTTGAAACATATAACTCATTTCTATTGATTGCTTTTCAGAGCAGCTGGAAAAACATGATCTACTAAAGATAAAACTGTTCTAACAAAAGCAGTAAAAAGGACTACAGGGAATGAATTATAAGACATCTGAATTTACAAAAAGATGTCATTAGTTATAGTATTAAGAGAACATTGTTCTATCCCAATCAAAGACAGTGTCTCCAGGTTATAAGATAGATCTGAAACAAAACACTGGATCTGAATGACCTTGAATGTTTCTCTTTTAGGGGCTCTCTCAATTTCAGAACCGGGTCTGACTCCAGATTTTGCATATCACTTCTGATTAAATAAAATACAGTATGTGAACATCCACATAGTATGAAATTTTGATCAATTGAGAAGTGGAAACATTTTCTTATCAGATTCAGGTGTGTGGTTAATGAGAGCAAGGAGAACAACATGCCACAATGAAAGACATACAAAAATTCATATGATATCATTTCTTGGGGGGGGAGGGGCGGGATTTGTTAGATTGGAAATTGCTATTCATTTTCTTCCCCCTACTGAGAGCTGGGTTCACACCAAGGCACTGGCACATGAAATAGAACAAACTTAGATAAATCTTGGAACATCTTTTGGAGACAATACTGAAACTGGTTAACTGTTTCTATAAAACTAGGCCACTTTTCAGTCCCAAGGTAATAAACTATTCTCATTTCAAAGACCAGAATGCCAAATCATAGGTTTTTGTGTAAACTTTAAGTGGATTGAATCAATCAAAATGTAAAAAAAATGCACTACATTAAGTGTACTCTACTTTTCAATTATTGAATTATGAGTGATAAAAATATCTGCACACTGCAATAAATAAATAAGGGATAATTGTTACAGTACATTATAATAATATATGCTGAAAGGTCAATTAAGAAACACTATATTTATGTAGAGTATAAATATTTTAATGTGAGGAAACAGGAAGAGAGTGTCTCAAGGTCATTGGATGAGCCTTCCAATTGCATTAATACAAAAGTGGCAATAGAGAAGATATGACATTTTAGCTAAACAAGTACTTTGTATGAGCCCAGTTGAATAAACTGTTTTGCTGTAATAATAAAAAAAGGACAATAACTTTTTTACAATATACAGAGCTCCATTATCTACTCTGCAAGTGCTCCTTCTATCCCTCTTTTCCCCAGAGGGTAAGGGATGTGGAGTAGATTCAAACACTGTTCATCCTAAAGAATCAGCTCATAAAATTTAAAGAGATTATTTGGCATTAATTCATAGTAAAGAATTACAATGAGTGAATGAAAACAGAAGGGAAACAAGCTCAGAAGACTTTTCCTGAACAATACTCGACCTTACTATTGTTGGTCAAATAGCTGTATTGCACAGAAAACCAAAGTCAGGGAAACTAGCACAAAGAGAAGAAAACTTATCACTAGGATTACAAAATAAAGTGAAGTGATTTGATCATATGTTTATAAATTACTACACTTTATCTATACAAACAAAACTCATTCCAAACAACATTTGTCAAAATATTTATTCTCCAGGGATCTCTACTTACATCTTTGAAGTAAAAAGGGAATTTTATTTCCTCCTTGGATACTCACAAACAGAGGCCCAGACTCACTGAGATACATCACATTGAGGCTCTGGCCCATTTTGCAGACATCAGAAACTTCCCCTTATCACCTCACACCCACAGGCAGCCAGTCCAGACCTGTTCTCATACCCACACAATTACTGACATAAATAACCAAATGGATGTAATTCAGAAGTCTGACAATCTGCTAACGATGTATATACAGCATGACTCAAAATTTGCAAGGCAGCCCACACAAACCTCTTCTGTTAGCCTGTGGCCAGCTGCAAGTGGTTTGGGAAACACTGCTGAATCACAGAATGGTTTGGGTTGGAAAGGGCCTGAAAAGGTCATCTAGTCCAACCTCCCTGCATTGGGTACACCCTCTGATTCAGGAAGCCCCTAAACCACAGACTGCTGTAAGTTTGCAAAGTGCAAAAAGGGCAGCATTCCTCAGTGCCTGTTCCTTGCCTTACTTCTTTCTCCTAGCATCTGCTATTTCCCTCTTCCAGGGGTGGGACAGTTTGCCAAACAGATTTTTGGCCTTAGCTGGCACAGCTTTGCAGGTAAGCAAAGACACAGAGGCCAGGTCCTGTGAAATCAAGCATACAAGCCTATGCTTCCAGATACAGAAATGAGGGATCGAGCAGACGCCAGGTAAAGTGTTTGCACTTTGGGGCTGGGGATTGCCAGAATTTACTTTTCTCATTGGATTATTCTATCTTCCTTTATTCTTCTGTTTTCTAAATACTTGAAGAGGAACAACATATAAAATTTCTGCGTTCCATCTCCTAAGTGTTGCTTTCTTTCACTTACTGAAAACTTATTTTTGACAATGTATTCACACTGTCATTAAAACCAAGGTAAATCAGGAGTACCACCACTGATGTCAATGAGCTAGACCCACAAGCTGAGCATAAGAACAGATTTCAAATGGTGACAATTTACAGCCTCAGAGTATTGAGCCTAATGGTGTGCTCCTGTTGAAATAATCAGTAACTGAGGAGAACACTTTGCAAACAGGTACCTCAAATAAAATAAATTGGAAAGGATGCAAGCTTTTTTTAACCACTAAACTGAAAGTTTTTAAAATCTTTGAACAAATCCAGAGCAATGCAAGTTAAAGCTACTGGGAAAACAATATTTTTCAAATAAATGCCCTTTATACTTCCCTCAGCAGAGCGGGGCAAGGCACCCCAACACTGACGATCAGAAATGGCCAGCTCTATTTTGGAGAGGCTCTTCAGCTTTGAGATTTGGTTTGTTTCACTCTACGTGAAAAGAAAGCTTTCTGAGTACAATCAGACAATGGAATTGTTTATGACTGTGCCCTTCATGAGACTAAGAGGGCTACCTTTTTATTTTACCTCTTCTGACTCTACAAGTGAGCAATGAGACAGCCCTAGCTTTCAGAAATCCTCTTATCAATATGGCAGCAGTTCCGAGAAACAGGGTTTGTTTCAGCAGAGCAGCACATTTCCAAAATTCCATTTTCCACATGTACCCAAGACAGCTCTATTGAGGTTTATAATCTCTTATATAAATCATCTGGAGAACCTGCAGCTGCCAACAGCTCATTTTGCTTTGATAATCATTTATTCCAAATAGTCCTAATGAACATTTTGAGAATGAGCCCCCTTCCACTGCTCCTTGCCCCCAGGCGTGTCTTTGCCCTGTAAAATTAAATTTGCTCATTTCGGATGTGCTTAAGAAAGACCTAGCTGCTATAAATAAACAAACAGATAATACAACAAAAACAAAAGCTGAGCCTGCCAAGTCCCA
Source organism: Pterocles gutturalis (assembly GCF_000699245.1). Taxonomy (NCBI): domain Eukaryota; kingdom Metazoa; phylum Chordata; class Aves; order Pterocliformes; family Pteroclidae; genus Pterocles; species Pterocles gutturalis. The sequence goes on along the minus strand of NW_010139171.1, from coordinate 7,535 downwards.
ACAAATCAAGGAGATGACGTTGTTTGTACACGCTAGAAACCACAGAACAGAGAATGATTCCAACCTGAAGCGAACATGCCATGCTAACACAAACAAAAATTGGTATGTCCACATTTCTGATACGCTTCATCTACACAGTTCTGTACTCGGTCACCAGGGAAATTTACTTGACATGTGGTTTGTGTTCTTGATCAAATGGTTGAATAATGGGGCTAAGATGGGTGTGGGTTCAAGATCTTTCATTATGTGGAGTGATCTTTTGTAGTTCTGTGCAGACGACACCTTTGCATTTCTAAGCTCACTTTCTTGTTGCGTAACATCAGGATCATTTCACCACACAGATAGTCACTGAAAGTAGATACAGCATGAGCTCTCTACATGGCCCCATTTCAAAACTCTTCAAAATCTATGAAAATTTTTCTGCTGACTTCAGTGGGTGTGTATCACAACAGAAAAGCTGAGCTTTGCCATCTTTCTGTTTTCTTTAAAATCAAAGGTTTGCATGAAAATGTTTGATTAGTGTATGCATTAGAGAAAGGGGTTCTTGGGGAAAACAGCAGCCTACCTTGTATGAAAATTTTCCATGATTTTCTGGTAATTTTGTAGTCAAATCATTTTATAGGTGCTTTAGTACTTTTATTGACACATCAAATGTACAGTATCCTGCTGTCTTAAAGGAAATGCTTAGTACTGTGATAGCTAGTGACAAGTCACTGCAGTAGATATTTCCCTATTTAATTCTCTGTGAGCTTATGTAGAAAGGAAGGAACTTGTGATTCAGTGGATAGTCTTTTGCTCTAGCATCATTGTTGCTTGCTGTTTAACTGACTGGGTTTTAAAAAGGAAGAGGAATCTCCTTATGAAATCACTTGAAGAGAAAACTTATTTTTTTTGCAGGAATGAGAGAGGGCATTCCGAAAATGAACTCATGTGATAGCATGAGCACCTAGAACTGCCAAAAATGGGTGTAAGGGATGGAGCACTCTGGTTTCTAAAGCTGTTCTTACTATTCTGAACGAAAGCTGAAGCTGAATTAGAGACATCAACCTTGGCACGATTCATGACCACTGAGAAATCTTCATGATATGCATTGTCTTATAATTATGTTCTTAGGATGCATATTACATTTTACACTGCCATCATTTTGAACATGCATTTTGAAGACTTTTTCAACAGGAAGCAAACACATTTGTTTAAAGTATTAACACTTTATAATTTTTGAAGCTGTATTGTATAAACCCCCCTGTGCAAGCCCAAATCTGTATTTCTATTGAATAAAGGAAATAAAGGAAGTTTATGGGGATGGGGGAGCAGACCCCTGGGTCTGCCTTTGAGGAAAGGAAATAAAAGAAAGATGTGTTCTCAGAAGTCCGCTTAGGGTAGGCAGTGGTCACAGCTCCCAAGCTGAACCTGAAAGTCAGCTCTGAGAAGAGGCATTCAGGAGGCCAGTGCTGCTCAGTTGCTCCTCTGGCTTTTCAGTTGAGACATCCAGCTTAATCGAGGAAATCAAATAAAGATAAATCCATTTTTTAAAACACTCTCATGTTCTAAGATGGTTTGCAATTATATCTTAACATTTTGCCTGGTCAAGATAACCTTGTTTTCTTCCATGTCAGGTCTTGACAAATTTGTAAACTCTAGGAAACTTGATCCCAGGCTGTGCTACGTTCTCAGAACCAGTGAATGCCTATGAAATGTTTTGTGCAGGCGAAGCGTAGTGAGAATCTCACCACTAAGGACAAGGTCAGCCCAAATACTAGCATTATCAGTTAAGCCTCAGGAGGAATGGACACCAGTACCTCTCTTGCACAGAGAGATCAGTGTAGTGACACTCCTGACAGTGGGCAATCCCAAATCATCAAAGACAGCGACTGCTAAAGCTGTCAAAGATAGACAGTGTTTTCTCAGGGCTGGCTGACAAGGTGCAATCTGGATGTTTGCCAGGAAAACAGAATAGATTGGTGGTGTTCCAGTACAGGATGCTATTACATGTAATTTGAAGATGAATGTGCAAGGTGGTATGTTTACCCAAACAGGGTGGCCATGGGATTCTTGAGTGGCCTCTTTCTTCTGACACTCCTATTAATATTTATAAAATGTTCCAAACAGAAAAAGCCAGAACACACCTACAGGGCTATATTTAGACACAGTCTTTTCTTTGTCACTGGATTTATACTTGGTCCATTTGAAATAGAAAAATAATTAGAATAGGGTTTAAACACGCTGCCAAGATGACTAACCATAAGGATCCAATTGGGAAATCAGCTCCAGGTATCCCAGGGCATCTGAAACTTTACAATTACCTGTTACTTGCTGAAAGTAATTTTTTCACCTTTGAAAGGTAAGACCAGAACCTTTCATTCTTCTTTTTATCTTCCTTTAGTTATGACTTTCCTGACATACAGGTCTTACCAGTTTAGTGTCACCACAAGACCTGAACAAAAAGGGAGAAGCATACCTAAGGAGTGTGAGCCAGAACTTGTGACAAATAGGAGCAACACCCAGGCTGTAAAGCTGGACATTAAAGCCCACACATCCTCCTGACCTGATAGGATTACTCTCTCCAGGAGCCAGAAAGTGATTCAGCCTCAATACTCACTGAACAATTGGTCATTCTGTTGGAGAGAGTCACCAAGGTGACAACTACAATGTATAACCCCACTCTGGCTTGGATTCACTCTTACTCGGAGATTTTTAACTGTAGGAGACTCAGATTCTAATTTCAGGTAAACCCATCCATCCTGCTGACATCCCTTCATGTTACTACTGGTTTGAAATCCCAACCAAAACTTAACCTGAATTTTGCTCATCCAACTAAGGAGTACCAAGAGGGTACAAAAATGACAGTCTGTTCTAGCAAAATAAATGTTATAGAATCAGTTAGGAACATAGCATTTGGGGATAAAGCCAATAGTAATGTCAATCCAAAAATATTTGGTCAATATAGGTGAAATGTCTCTAAATTCATCTCTTTAATTGTGTAGAAACCTTTAAAATGCCTATTGCTGGTCTCAGCTGTGCTTCTAGTGCTAACAACAATTGCCAGGGTCAGTAGAAGTCCTCCTGGACGTGGTGGAGGCCAGAACTCCACATTCTCTACAGCACAGTTGTCTTCGCTGTTGGAAAAGAGAGCACTCAATGGAGAGCAAAGGAAAGGCTCTGGTGCTACCTCCCAACATATGAGTGATTGTCACTCATATCTCTGAAGTTTTACTTTTCACTTTCCTAAAAATACAACTCAAAACCCTTCTGCACCCACTTTCAATGGTTCAGGAAGTGCTTCTTACGGAGGAACCTTAGCCAGATTATTTCCTTTTTAGCATTAAGCATTACTAACCCCAGTTCAACAGTTGGTTTTCTATCAGGCAGTTTGGTCTTTCTTTCTCCACCATACTTCCACCAAGGCCCTCTGCAATCACTGCTTATTCATCCTATCCTAGCCTACAGGATGTTACTCCATGTCACGCACATGGGTACATGCAATCTTGCTACATGGGAGAAACACCGCTGTTGGAGAGAAGTCAGCACAGACTAGCATGGCTGAACTGATTGGTAAAGATCTCTGTAAAGCAACCACTACAGTTCTGTATCTGAGGCTTGGTTTTGGCCAGGCCTGGGATCATGAGGCTACGACCACACAGACCAGGTGCTATATCATGGACTGGAACCCAGGCTTACCAACAGCTCAGCATGCACTTAAAGTCTTACTCTGTGTCACAGTTTGAAATTGATGCCATGCTTTTGCAGAACTCCAAGGATGCAAGAAGAAAGCTTTTACCTGTGTGCTTTCCTGGAGGACAGGCAGAGAACGTTTCTGTTTGGAGGAAGAGAATTGATGCCAGATTTGAGACCTTGCAGCCCCAACATGGCCCTGCTAAACTAACACACCTGAGTAGCTTTGATATCTAGTTTTCCTATATTTGTACATAGGAAACATTTTGCAAATCATCAAAATCAATCTTTATTGCCACACAAAGCATCTATCATGATCTGTGTACAGGACCTACTAATTACGCATCTACCAAGATATTCAAAAGTAAGCAAGTTAATCACCTCTGACTTTATGAAGTAATTAAGCTTAAAAAGAATAAAGAATGTGTAGGTGGTATTTACTTGTCTCTTACAATCAACTGTATAATTAATATATATCCAGCCGATTAGCCAATTATGTTATGAATGTTCCTGCATGCAACTGATGAACCAGCGTTATCCGCCATGACTGGACATTGACTAACACGATTTCTGTCACTCACTTTCTGTTGTGGTTTTATGTGGTGGGTTTTGTTTGGTAGCAGGGGATGGGCTAGAGTGATGGCTCCTGTAAGTAACTGCTAAAGCTTCCCCTGGCTCCAGGTCTGTTCTGATAGCAGAGGACAGGCTACCCATCTAGCCCCTGTGAGAAGCTGCTGGAAGATCCCCCTGCTCCAGGCTGGACCCACCCCAGGCCAGGGCTGAGCCAATTGGTGCCTCTGCAAATGACATATTGAAGAGAGGGCACAGCACATGGAGCAGCAGTGTGGCTCTGGGCAGCACCCAGCCTGGCCAGTCCATCCGTCCAGCTGCCTGCCCAGCCTCCACTGCACCCCATGGCCCAGACAACCCAGTGCAGCCCCCACCCGAGAGCTGGGAGTTTCTCAGGAGCCAGTGAAAGAACCTGCGGCAGAGAGAGGAGCGGGCTGTGAGAGAGACAACTACACAGACATGCAGGTCAGTGAGGAGAAAGGAGCAGGAGGAGGTGCTGGAGCAGAGATTCCCCTGCAGCCCCTGGTGAAGAGCATGGTGACACCCATTGTCCCCGTGCAGCCCATGGAGAGCAGAGCTGGCCTGCAGCTTGGTGAGATGGAGCCATGGAGGACCCCACTCTGGAAGAAGTAACTGTGTCCAAAGGAGGCTGTGAATATATTGAAGAGACCCACACTGGAGCAGTTAGTGGAGAACTGTGGCCCATGGGAAGGACTCATGTTGGAGCAGTTTGTGAAGGACTCTCCCATGAGAGGGACCCCACGCTGGAGCGGTGAAAGACTGTGACGAGCCCTCCACTGAGGAGGAAGGAGCGGCAGAGACAACGCGTGATGGACTGACCACAAACCCCATTGCCTGACCCCTGCACTCCTCGGGGGAGAAGGTAGAGAGATCAGGAACAAAGCCTTTGGGCCTGGGAAGAAGGGAGGGGTGGAGGAGAGGTACCTTTCTAAGATGTAGTTTTCTTTCTCATTATCTTACTCTGGTTTTGATTGTTAACAAATTTAATTGCTCTTTTTTGTTTTTTTCCAAGTTGAGTCTGTTTCTCGCCTGTGACTGTAAGTGGTGAGTGAACCTTCCCTGTCCTTGCCTCAGCCCAAGAGGTTTTTAGCAAGAGACTGTGTGGTGGCCTTGAAACCATGACACTTTCACAGAAGCAGATCTGGGTCCTCCCAGAGCTCTGCTTAGTTGATGAGACTTTCTGATGTCTCATTTTGTGGCAGCTCATACAGTGTTCAAAGATGAGACTGTCACAAGATGAGACAGCTCCAGATAGTGAGAAGCACTGGAAGTCCCTTCCCCATGCTGGTGGGGAAATGTCTGGATGTGGAAATTCAAAGGCAGATTGAACCACAAGGAAGTGCCAGCATAAACAAGCCACTTAGTTGCAGGAAATAGTTCAGTTAAAAGTAATCATAAATACCACCAGGGTAAATTTCCACATGAATATCTGCACTCATCAAAAGTCACCTTTAGTGCACATTTTGTCTCTTCTATTAGATTACTTACAGCCCAGGAGCACAGACTTGATTTATAATTGAATCCACTTTTTATCAATACTGGATAAGAAAATATACTTGGAGAGTGAAAGAGTCAATCAGATGCAGAAGGCAAGCTGTCAAAAGGCGGACAGCTATTAATTCTCAGCAGAATTTTGTCTGATCTGATATTAAACAAGCTGACTCACTAGTTTCCAAGGATGGAAAGAAGGTAGAGAATAATCATATTTGAATCAGGGAATTATGAAAGTATTTTTGTACCCTAATTCTGTTCCATGCTATTTGTCAAAGCTTCACCCATCTGGGAAAACTGTTGTCTCATTCATGATGGCATTTAAAAGGGACTCCTAAAACTGATATGCAGAAGGTTATGTATAATCATAATTTCTTTTTACTAGCCATTAGGGACTTGCAGGGGTACATTTCTCTGAAGCACTTACACAATTTTAGGACACGTCTAGTCTGGGAAACAGAGAAATAGGGCAGAGATTCTTGAACTAACTAACACCAGTCCCTACCTGGAAAGCCTGCATGGGATAAAGCCTGTGGACATTGAATGCTTCATCCAGAAACAATACAAGCTCAGACTTCATCAGATGTTTAGGAAATAAAACATTTTAACCACTATCTTGGAATCATCAATGACTGGGTTATTTGGGGTCTGGCTCCTGCAGGTTCACCTTAGTATGTATCACAGTGGATCCTATCCCACAGGCTTCTTCAGCTGTGCTGGCTCCATAAATATGTACTGCTTTCGTAACAGGCATACTGGCACAATTGGCAGCTTCACTTTGGACTCCACCATGGACTTGCAACTTTCATCTTAGAACCAGGCCCTTCTCAGCAAGATTAATCGTGACAACCTGAATTTAAGCACTTGGCTAATTGTTGTCTGGAGCCCTGCTGAGTTTCAGTTTTCCTATTCGTCTTAAATTTAATTCCTTTTTTTGTAAGAATGTCAAATTCAATCAGATTAGTCTTTTCCAGTATGAGCTTGGCAGAATCCAAAAAGCAGCTCCGGTGCCACCTAGGCTTTTGCTAGTACAAAGAAAAAGTACCTTTCAAGTCATGTATTTATACATGTAAATTAGATCCCAATCACAGCCTTTTTTTGTTTAAAGTGTCAGATCCAATCCCTGAACAATTTAGAACAGCTAATGTTTGTATTGTTTCTCTTAATCCACCTGCAGATTTTATTGCCACCTGTGAGTGGAGATAATACGGCGAGCATTTCCTCCACCATAAGTAGTGCAATTAAATAATAAGTACTAATGACTGTACTCTTCTTGAAAATGTATTTGTTTATTTTAATTTAACATATTCTCTGATGATTTGAAAAACCTAGACTTCTAGTTTGTAATAAATAATTTAGAAATATAACCTGAAGTAACCAGAGGCACAGTAGGTTTTCATCATAAAAAAACTGAAACTGAAGTTTGAGACTCTTGAAAAACACAATTATTAAAAAGAAATAAATCCCATTCCTGAGAGGTCTGCCTAACCACAGACTACAATGACAATGGAGACATGATAAGCAAATTTGACCAGCATTTACTTTATAACTTGTGTTTTTCTCTTCCCTGTTTCTCTTTTCTCATCACTCATTTTAATTTCATCTCTTATGCTCTCCTTTGCTGGCTCTTCCTCTGTTGTCCCTTTTCCTCATGTCTTCCTGCACGATGCTTTCTTTATCTCTCTTGCCATCTGTTTTTTGGTTTTTTTTTTATTTTTATCCTCTCCAGAGACACAACAACCTTGAGTCTGTGCTGTTGTCCTGGGTTAAGCTGAGACAGA